>NC_133125.1:67680291-67850963 GCF_048418815.1 Hemitrygon akajei
GTATAAAGCTATCTCTGCCTCTCCATTCCACTGTAAGCCGTTCTTCAAATTTGTATGTCCTGCTTCTTTCATTATCTTTCTTAAAGGTGCCATAATCTCAGCATATTCTCCTATCCAATCTGAGCTGTACCCTGCCATTCCCAAAAATGTCATCATCTGCCCTGCAGTCTGGGGTTTTGGGGCCTTAGCTATTGCCTCAATCTGATCTGGTGCTATCGCCTTCACTCCCTTGGATATTACCCTGCCTAAGTACTCCACTTGCTGTGTGCAGAATTGCAGTTTCTTTTTGGATACTTAATGTCCTCCGTGCGCTAGCTTCTCTAACAGAGTTATAGTGTCCTGCTCACACTGTTCCTCGCTGTGGGAGCAAATCAACAGGTCATCCACATATTGTAACAATGTACTTTCCAATGGCATGCCCTCTAGGTCTGCCTTCAATACCTGATTAAAAATGTGTGGTGAATGTTTAAATCCTTGCGGCATTCTGGTATAGGTATACTGAGCACCTCTGTAAGTAAATGCAAACAGATACTAACACTGATCGGCTAGAGGAATGCTGAAGAAAGCCGAACACAAATCACTGAAAAGTAATTTCTGGTGGAACATTAGTCAAAAGCGTGTGTGGGTTGGGGACTACCGCTGGCCAGTCCTCTACCACATCGTTTACCGCTCGCAAATCATGCACCAATCTCCACTTAGATTTATCTGCTTTTAATACCGGCAACAACGGGGTATTGCATGAACTGTTTGTTCTTTTAAGCACTCCTATTTCAAGCAACCCCTGCACTGTCGACGCTATTCCCTCTTCTGCTTCTGGTCTTAGAGGGTATTGTGGTCTCCTGGGTGGAATTGCTCCCCTTTTCAGCCTTATTTCCACCGGACTAGCAGTTTTTATTTTCCCTACGTCCGTGTCATGCTGTGACCACAGAATAGACGGCAACTCATCTAACCTTCTATCTTTCTGCTGGCCTCTTTCCTTTCCCAGCACGGGCATGTGTGGTTGGGGAGTTATTTTGACCTCTCTCACTGTCCCTACCATATCTACACTTACCATTATTTTAATATCCACACCTCTGGCGTGATTTTCCTCAACACTGTTACGGTTTCAGCACTCTTAACTAAAGGTCCTAAGTCTTTAGACTGATATCCCTTATTTACCAACAACGTTACGTGGGGCGCAGCCTCTAGTATCCTGTACCATTTTTCTAAAAAGGTGTTCCACTTAACTTGTAAAGCTGCCCCTTGCTTTCCAATTATCACAGCCTCCCCTTCCAGGTGCTGCTGGGTACATGCCTCCAGGTGCCATTTCTCCTCTAACTCCCTGTTCTGAGTCTCGTCAAAAATCACTGTACAATGTAGCTCAGATTTGGGCATTACAGCCCTAGGTAATATAGCCTGCACGCCCTTTTTCCATTTTTCCCAGGTTTCCTGAATCTGATCTGCGATGTCTCCTATCCAAAAGACATTGGCCTTCTTGTCTTCTCGCACTATCAATTGAGCCCCTGCTCTTTTCACACTCAGCCCATTTCTGGTGCATTCTAATTTTAATTCCAGTTTCAACAAGGCATCTCTGCCTAACAAATTAATCGGAGTTCCTTTAAATACTAGCACCGGCAAAACAATTTCCTTATTTCCCATTCTCAACCGCACTGTAGCCGTGCATTGTGTTAACTGTGTTTTCCCCGAGAACCCTACCGTCTTAATAAACTTTCCTGACATGGGAAGGTGAAGGGCATACTGTGGCTGTACGCAAGTGTACGTGGCTCCAGTATCTATCATTATTGGTGTCAGTTGCCCTTCTAAAATAACCTGAACAATAGGTTCCTCATCTGCCTCCCCTTTGCCCATAGCTTCTCTGTCCCCCTCCTTGGGACTTCCAGTCCTGTCTGGGCTGTTTGAATTTAGTCTGTTCCTGATAGGGCATTTGTGGGAATGCTCCCTCAAAGATAATTATTGGCATGGGGTTTTCCAGCCCTTGTCTTACAGTATGATCGGTCCCTCCATATAGCAGTGCTTTGTCCAGCTTGATGGCTGTACTCGAACCGGTGGTTGTTGGCAGCATCTTTTTGTTTTTCTCTTTCTCCTTCTTTTTGAGTTCTTTGAGCTGCATTTGTATTAACTTTCTTTGCACCTCTTCCTGCTGCTCAGCCAACCTTTGTTTGTCTTTCCGGTATTTCTCAACCGCATGGACTACGTGGTCTCTAAATTCTTGTGGGGTCTTTGACGTTAGCCCAACCACCTCCTCCAGTTTGGATTTTACTTGTGGCGGCATTGCGTCCAAAATGCTATGTCGGAACAGTGAGGTCATAAATAAGCTATTCTCCACCTCTTGCTCAGTCTCCAGTCTCCACCTTTTCAACTGGTTTTCAACGTAGGCTGCTGGGTTTTCAGTGTCTCCCAGTGTCAGTGTCAGCCCTTTTAAGGCTTTGGGGTCCACTGTGGGTGGATAAAGCTTCCTGAGGGCCTGCCATACCCTCTGCCTCACTCTGTCAAACCCGTCTCCATCAGTTCTTGGGTCGTTCGAGTTTACTTTGCCAGCCATTTCCATTAGTTCGTTAAATTTGGAGGTTCCCATCAACCTCATCAACAGTGCCTTCAAATCTCCCATAGCCAATAATCATCCCGCCGTTTCTTCTTCAAAGGCTCTAATCCATTTCCCTGCTCCTTCATGTAGATTGGGCAGAGTGTTTTTCAGCCCTTCTAGGTCCTGGGATCCCCAAGGGATATACTGCACTTGTCCTGATCCTTTAACTAACAACGGCATCATTCTTCCTGCTCCTTTCCACCTGTCCTGGCTCTCCTCCTCACCTGACTCCCCATCTGTCTCAGGGTATGTCTTTACTGCCTCCCACACAAATGTCTCCGGGGTTCTGCTCTTCTCTCGGTCTCCCTGTGGAGTCCTTCCTTTCTGTCTTGATTCAATACTTGGTTGGCCCCTAGAATATTTTTCGCATCTCTCCTGGCAATCCCCTTTTAGTAACTTATCTGGCTCTCTCTCTACTTCCGCAAGTCGCTCCCCTACTGCCTCCTTCTGCTCTTCTAGGCTTCTGCCTCCTACCTCTTCCCCACAAATTCTCACATCCTCTCTCTCTCTCCCCACTTAACTCTTGCTCCTCCAATGAGCCACTCTCTTTTCTAGTCTGTTTATTTCTATGGTATAACCAATACTCCTCATACTCCTTTTCCTCTCTCAAGTATTTCATCCGTTCAATCTGTTCTTGCATTTCTCTCTGTACCTGTTCTATCTTTATCCTTTCTGCCTGTATCTCCTGCCATATCGCCGCTCTTTCCTTCTCGTATTGTTTTTTCTCCTCTTCATTATCCCAAACCTGTACTTCTCCCTGCACGTTTACTGTTCCCGTCAGCAGGGGGCACTGCTTAGGGGTTCCTTCCTTATTATAGGGAGGGGGTTTTTCTGTTTCTTTCGCACCTGGGTATGGAGCTGAAGCCAGCTTCTCACTGTACCTTCCTCTCTCTCTCTAACAGGCTGTTTCTCCAGCACCTTAGTGTCTTCCTCGCTTGTAATCAATATTCTACCTGTCCTCCTCAGCCTTTCTCCCTCCGTTCTGAAGAGTTTTAGCACTTCCATTTCTCGTTCTCTTTTTTGCTCTCTTTTCTTAGATTTATCTTTTGATTTGTACTTTTTAATTAGTCCCTCCATTTCTTCGCACAAACTTACATCAAATGTTCCTTCTATTGGCCACTTTGTGACCAGGTTTTTGGTTTTTTTTCCCATTTTTCTGAAGTTTTTGTGATCTCATTTTGAAAAAATGGGAATTTTTTGCTCAGAATCTCTACTGCTGTTCCTTTACCTGTCATGTTATTCTCTCTTGTTAAGGTATTTCAGAGATTCACAGTTTGTTTACTGGATAATATTATTTACTCTAATTCTACACCTAGTCTAACACCTCGCCCGGGCAGACCCTTATCTCTTAAGGCGGTAACCAGGAGGACTTTCTACTCTAATTCTAGTCTAACACCTCGCCCGGGCAGACCCTTATCTCTTAAGGTGGTAACCACAAGGACTTTCTACTCTAATTCTATTCTAACACCTCGTCCGGGCAGACCCTTATCTCTTAAGGTGGTAACCACGAGGACTCTCTACTCTAATTCTATTCTACTTTCCCTGCCCGTTCAGCCCTTCGTTTCATACGAAGTAGTACCCACAGGGATTTACCAACACCACGTGGACTTTTTCTTAACGTATTAACTTATTTGTACTTACCCTCACTGCAGTGTTCTTGAGCAATCCTCTGAGCCTCCTCCGTTAACCCCCAATTCTGCCAGATTCTTTGGACCGGAGAGACCCTTTGGCAGCGGTTCCACACTTCTGAGACTCCAAGACCTTCCCAAAGCCAACAGAATTCTTAGTCCAAATTGTCGCAAAAAGCGCTTTCCTTTTGTTTGGGTGCACCCTTAATTCTGTTAGCCTTGTGGGGGTCCCTAGAGGACCGGGAAGCGTTCCCAATCTGCCGTTTCCCTTCCGCGGGTCTCTATCCGATCCTGTTCGTGACGCCAATTATGTCGTGGTTTTTCGTGCCCCACAAATGACCAGGAGACGCAGAAGATTCTTCAAGAAGGGTTAAACTTTAATTTGCAAATCAAAGCTGAGACAATCATTGAGCTAGTCGCTGATTGCCCACCGGTCCTCGGACACAGCAGCTTTTTAAAGCAATCTCTAGTTGCATTTTACACGTGCTGCACGTACAATGTTCATAGCAAATAATAAACTCAGAACTGAGCAATGTTCTAATCTACATTTCTTTAGTTCTTTAGCTACCTCTCATTAACACACCATTGTCTTCTACATTCCTAAGATTTCGGTCTCCTACCAAATTGGATACATGCATAGAAAATAATAAACTCAGAACTGAGCAATGTTCTAATCTACATCTCTTAGCTACCTTTCTTTAACACACCATTGTCATCTTAAGACTGCAGTCTCCTACCAAATTGGGTACCTGCATAGCAAATAGGAAACTCAGAACTGAGCAATGTTCTAATCTACATTTCTTTAGCTCTTTAGTTACCTCTACATTCCTAAGATTTCATTCTACTAAATTGAGTACATGCATAGCAAATAATTGACTTCATAGTTAAAGTTTATACTTTTATACTCCAATACTCACAAAGCGGCGAGCGCCGGCATTGAGGCCGGTCCCTAAAAGGGCGCCAGGCCCTCTTCACCAGCAAGGGGAAAAGCCCGCGCGCAGGACGGGACTGTGAATACGCTACAGCATTCGCGCCTGGGGAGGGTGGGAACAGGATGGCTTTAAAGCGAGGCCGCGAAGTTTGAATAAATTTCTTTTGCAACTGCAACTCACCGACTGCGTGTCATTATTTCAGCACTGCGTGTAGCACACCACTACAATTGGTGACCCCGACGGCCCAAACGATATTTGGACCAGAGATGAACGACGCCACATCTGTTCATGCAGTTTCGTTAAAACTGCCAAGCTTCTGGACGCTGCGACCTCACCTATGGTTCCAGCAAGCAGAAGCCCAATTCCACATTCAGCAGATAACCGCGGATTCCACACGTTACTACTACGTGGTGAGCTCCCTTGACCAGGAGACAGCCTCCCAGGTTGAGGAGTTCATACAGTCGCCCCCGGAGGACGGTAAATACACAGAATTCAAAGCCCTGCTCATAGGGACTTTCGGACTCTCACGGCACGAGCGAGCTGCCCGCTTATTGCACCTGGATGGTTTGGGGGACAGGCCACCATCAGCTTTGATGAACGAGATGCTCTCCCTGGCCGGAGGACACAAGCCCTGCCTCATGTTTGAGCAGGCATTCCTGGAGCAGCTGCCCGAGGACATACGCCTGCTGCTGTCCGACGCGGATTTCAGCGACCCCTGGAAGGTGGCGGCCCGGGCAGACGTGCTGTGGAAAGCCAAGAAGGAGAGTGGGGCGTCCATCGCACAGATCACCAGGCCACACTCCCAGCAGCAGACCAGACCAGGCCCGGCTGCAGAGCCCGCTAACCCCAGAGGCAGGGGTGAGGAGGCCAACGAACAATGGTGCTTCTACCACCAGTGGTGGGGCGCAGAAGCCCACTGCTGTAGCCCGCCCTGCAAGTTCCCAGGAAATGCCAGGGCCAGCCGCCACTGATGGCTACGGTGACTGGCCATCGGGATAGCCTCCTGTATATCTGGGACAAGCAGTTGGGACGCCGCTTTTTGGTCGACACAGGAGCCAAGATCAGCGTCTTACCTCCGACGAGTTACGACAGCCGCAACAGAGAACCGGGTCCCACCCTGAGGGCCGCGAACGGCAGCACAGTAAGGACCTATGGCACCCGTACAGTGCAGCTACAGTTCGGCTCCAGCCGGTTCACATGGGACTTCACACTGGCCGCCATAGCCCAACCGCTCCTGGGGGTGGATTTTTTGCAAGCTTACAGCCTACTGGTCGACCTGCCAAGGAAGAGACTGGTCCACTCCGAGACCTTTCAAACGTTCTCCCTGGGTGAAGCCCAGTTGCCGGCCCCACACCTAGACTCCATCACACTGTCGGACAACGACTTCACCAGAGTCCTGGCGGATTTCCCATTGGTTCTGGCACCGCAGTTCACGGCAGCCATGCCCAGACACGGCATACAGCACCACATCCTGACACAAGGACCACCCCTCCACGCCCGTGCTCGAAGGCTTCCCCCAGACAAGCTCTGACTGGCGAAGGAGGAGTTCAAGAGGATGGAGAAATTGAGGATCATACGGCGGTCCGACAGCCCATGGGCCTCCCCCCTGGTGCCCAAAGCGACAGGGGGCTGGAGACCATGCGGCGACTACCGCAGGCTGAACAAGGCTACAACACCGGACCGCTACCCTGTGCCACACGTTCAGGACTTTGCAGGAAACCTGCACGGCGCACGGATCTTCTCCAAGGTAGACCTCGTCCGGGGATACCATCAAATCCCAATGCATCCGGATGACGTCCCCAAAACGGCACTCATCACCCCTTTCGGCCTTTTCGAGTTCCTCTGAATGCCGTTCGGCCTAAAGAATGCCGCACAGACATTCCAGCGGTTAATGACACGGTGAGACGCAACCTGGACTTCGCTTTCATCTATTTGGACGACACCCTCATAGCCAGTAGCAGTCGTCAGGAGCATCTGTCCCACCTCCGTCAACTCTACGCCCGACTCAGTGAATACGGTCTAACAATCAACCCGGCCAAATGCCAGTTCGGGCTCGACACCATTGACTACCTGGGCCACAAGATTACTAAAGACGGGGCAACCCCTCTGCCCGCCAAGGTAGACGCGGTCCACCATTTTCCCCGACCCAACACAATCAAAGGCCTGCAGGAATTCATGGGTATGGTGAATTTCTACCACCGCTTCCTCCCTTCAGCAGCCCGAATCATGCGCCCCCTGTTTGCCCTGATGTCAGGAAAGGGCAAGGACATTACCTGGGACGAAGAGTCGGCAGCCACTTTCGTCAAAACCAAAGAAGCCTTGGCAAATGCTGCGATGCTAGTGCACCCCAGAACAGACATCCCTACCGCCCTCACAGTGGACGCATCCAACATGGCAGTCGGTGGGGTGCTGGAACAACTCATCGAGTGTCGCTGGCAACCCCTGGCGTTTTTCAGCAAACACCTACGACCACCCGAACTGAAATACAGTGCTTTCGACCGGGAACTGTTGGCGCTATACCTGGCAATCCGGCATTTCAGGTACTTCTTAGAAGGTAGGCCTTTCACCACGTTCACGGACCACAAACCACTTACCTCTGCGTTCACGAAAGCATCCGACCCCTGGTCGTCCCGCCAGCAGTGACATCTGTCCTACATCTCCGAATACACGATGGATGTCCGGCACGTCTTGGGAAAGAACAATGTTGTGGCGGATGCTCTCTCCCGCCCTAACATCCAGTCCCTGTCTCAGAGGTAGACTATGAAGCACTGGTGGAGGCGCAGCAGGCGGACGAGGAGATCCCTAGTTACAGGACTGCAGTCTCCGGTTTGCAGCTCCAGGACCTCCCCGTAGGCCCAGGTGAGAGGACCCTACTCTGTGACGTCGCCACCGGCCAACCCCATCCCGTCGCCCCGGCAACCTGGCGGCGACGCGTTTTCCACTCCATTCACAACTTAGTGCACCCCTCCATCAGGACAACCGTCCGGATGGTAGCCAACAGGTTCGTTTGGCACAGACTCCGCAAGCAGGTCAGTGAATGGGCCAAAACGTGCATGCACTGCCAAACAGCCAAGGTGCAGCGACACACCAAAGCTCTGCCGCAGCAGTTCCACCCCACCCACCGGCATTTCGACCACATTCATGTGGATATCGTGGGCCCCCTGCCAGTGTCGTGAGGAGCGCGGCACCTCCTCACTATCGTGGACCGGTTCACAAGATGGCCAGAGGCGGTCCCGCTCACCGACACCACCTCCGAATCCTGTGCCTGAGCACTGATTGCAACCTGGGTATCTCGCTTTGGTGTACCGGCCCACATTACCTCCGACAGAGGCGCCCAGTTCACCTCCAGCCTGTGGTCAGCTATGGCCAGCCTTTTGGGGACACAGCTGCACCACACCACTGCCTACCACCCACAGTCGAACGGGCTAGTGGAGCGTTTCCACCATCACCTGAAGTCGGCTCTCATGGCCCGCCTCAAAGGCCCTAACTGGGTGGACGAGCTTCCCTGGGTCCTGCTTGGAATCCGCACGGCGCCCAAAGAGGATCTGCACACCTCGTTGGCTGAGTTGGTGTACGGCACACCCCTGGTCATCCCAGGAGAGTTCATAGCAGCCCCACGGGGGCAAGAGGAAGAACCCGCAGCAGTCCTGGGCAGACTACACGAGAGGCTCGGTAACCTGGCCCCCATACGCACTTCACAGCATAGGGAGAACCCGACCTGCGTACCCAAAGACCTGCAGAACTGTAAGTTTGTTTTTGTACGACGGGGCGGACACCAGACACCACTATAGCGGCCCTGCAAGGAGCCGTTTACGGTGATCAGAAACAACAGGTCCACATTCGTGCTGGACATTGGGGGGAGAGAGGAGGTTTTCACAGTGGACCGACTCAAACCGGCCCATGTGGATTTGGTGCAGCCAGTCGAGATTCAGGCACCGCGGCGCAGAGACAGACCTCCCAAACAGAGTCCGACCCAGACTGAGGACATTGGGGGATGTATCGCCAGTTCTGGGGGGCGGTTATGTGGCGACCCACTTCCCAGCGCACTCGAACCGGCTCACAAAGCGGCGCGCGCCAGCATTGAGGCCGGTCCCAAAAAGGGCGCCAAGTCTGCTTCACCAGCAAGGGGAAAAGCTCGCGCGTAGGACGGGACTGTGAATATGCGCCCACTACAGCATTCCCGCCCGGGGAGGGAGGGAACAGGAAGGCTTTAAAGCGAGGTCGCGAAGCTTGAATAAATCTCTTTTGCAACTGCAACTCACCGACTGCGTGTTGTTATTTCAGCGCTGTGTGTAGCACACCGCTACAGTAACATATTATTCAAGAAATTTCTAACTTGCAAGTGTCTAAGAAAATGAGTTTTAGGCAAATTATATTTATTGGGTAGCTGTTCAAAGGACATAAAACTGTTATCTAAAAATAGATCACGAAAACATGTTATACCTTTTGTTTTCCATAATACAAAGGCTTGATCCATAAAAGAGGGCTGAAAAAAAAAGTTAGATATAATAGGGCTTGATAAGATAAACTTATTTAAGCCAAAGAAATTACGAAATTGAAACCATATTCGTAATGTATGTTTAACTGTAGGATTAGTTATTTGTTTATTCAATTTAGATAAAGCAAAAGGAAGTGAAGATCCTAAAATAGAAAACAATGAGAAGTCTTGTACAGATTTACATTCCAAATTTACCCATTGTGAGCAAGGTGCTATAATCAATTCTTGTGTCCAAAATATTAAATATCAAATATTAACTGCCCAATAGTAAAATCTTAGGTTTGGCAACTCTCTTTTCTATAAGTGTATATGTCAGATAAATATTATGTGGAGATTTGTGGCATATATGACTCTATGATATATATATACAATATCTAAAATACATCTTATGGAAATGTTTGATGATGAATTTCAATAAAAAATAAATTACAAAAAAAAACTCTGCATTTGTTTGGTGTGTGTGAGCTCCTGCCACAACAGTAGCGCAATTTGTTCAGCCAGGGTGGGTTCGCTTTAGATGATGCAGTTTTGTTCATGCTCACTTTCATTCCTGACCACAACCCAAGTGCAACTCTCTGCCGCTTCCATTAAAACAATAATTTCCACTACTCATTTGAATGTAAGCTGTGCTTTAGTTAGGAGCCGATTATGAATGCTTTCTTTTAAGATCCCACAAACTAAATGATTCCTCAGCGCATCATTAAGTCCATTGCTGTACTGACAATGCTCAGACAATCTCTTCAATTCAGTCATGTATGCTGAAATGAACTTCTTTTTTTGATTCCACTTATGAAACTTAAAGTGTTCAGCAATCAACAATGCCTTTGGTTCTAAGTGTCCCTGCATTACTTTTACAATATCGGCAAAGCTAATTTCTGATGGCTTGGTTGGGGCAGTCAAACTCCAAAGCAAACTGTATGCCTTTAACCCTAATGCACTTAGCAAAATTGGCACTCATGTGCTAGCTGCTTTTGCTTTAAACCCAATCATCTCGCCATGTGCTACGATGCCTTTTTTAAAAACTGACTGATGCTCCTGCTGTGTTCTATTTTAGCTTCAGCATCCCACTCCCCTTTAACAGATGGGTAGCCGTCTCAGGTTCATTTTAAAATACCTCCTGGTCAATGTTATATTTTGTAACTTCAAAACGTTAAACTAATTCAAAGAAACTCATGGAAGTTCAAAAATACGGGTGTAGTTCGAGCTTACTGTAATCAAGGTGCCCACATATCGTGTGGAAGTGTGATGGTGTATGCAATTAACACATTTTTTCATATAACGTAATTAATTATTTAAACAAACAAGAAGGCTTAATCAATCTATGTGTATATATACACACAAGATTACTCAAATATTACTGAATTATTGAATGCACACTATCAAATGTTGAAAAGCCTAGACAGAAAGGATGCGGAGAGGAAGTTTCCAATGATGAGGGAGTCTGGCACCAGAGGGCACAGCTTCAAAATAGAGGGATGTCTATTTCGAACAAAGATGAGGAGGAGTTTCTTCAGCCAGAGGATGGTGAATCTGGAATTTGTTACCATAGGCAACTGTGGAAGCAAAAGGTCATTTGGTGTATTTTAAGGTGGAGGTTGATAGGTTCTTGATTCATCATGGTGTGAAAGCTGAAGGGAAAAAGGCAGGAGAATGGGGCTGAGGGGAAATGTATCAGCCACGATGAAATGGCGAAGCGGACTCGATGGGCCAAATGGCTTAATTCTGCTCATATGTCTTATACTTAAATAAGTATTGATAATATGTAATGATGATGGGTAGAGTAATGCACAATTACAAAACAAAGGAGTCTAGAGTTATAGAAAGAGACAACACTGAAAGCCTGGGGTGATGATCCACCTCCTTTTATATTAATCACCATTAATCCCAAATTATTTACTGTTCTCTCCACATTCTCAGCAACTCTATGCCATTCTACCAAACTGCATATCATTGGGACACAGTAGGAGACTGGAGTACACATAGGAAACTCACAAACAATGTCTGAAATCATAATTGAAGTCAGGTCACCATGGTTGTCATGGTTATTGTGCCAGGATGCACTTTATTTATTCCTTTTCCAGGATGCGGACATTGCTGAAAAGTTAGCTTTAGTGCCAGTTCCACTTTGCTTTCAAACGAACACCTGGCTACGTGAGCCTGTAACTGCTTCCAGCTCAGACAAGCAGCAATGGCAGATTTCCTCCCCAGAATTTCATAAATGAACCAAATTATTCTTTGATAACAATTTAGTAGTTTTGTAATCATTATTGCCAACATTACTATTTTAATGATTTTAGATGCCATGTGGGATTTGAAATTGGGTCTCTGGGATTATGGTCTGTCATTGGGCTACCACCATGCCCTCTGGTCCAGGAGCCCTATTCCTTATCTTGGAACCCATTATTGGAGTACTCCCTATTTTAAGTTAACATCAAAGTACAATTATTATCAAAGTACGTATGTCACCATATACTACACTGAGATTCATTTTCTTGTGGGCATTCACAGGAAAAAATAAATAGAATAAAATTTATGAAAGACTATATAAAAACAAAACTTGTCAGGCAATCAATGGTCAAGGAAGACAAATTGTGCAAATTTAAGAAATACTGAGAACATGACTTGTGATGTCTTTGAAAGTATGTCTGTAGGTTGTGCAATTAGTTCAGAGTTGAGGGGAGTCAAAATGTCCGTACCGGTTCAGGATGGTTGTTAGCAAGAAAAGAGCATGGCTTTCATGGTGGGAGGATTTGATGATGGATGCCGATTTCCTGTAGCAGTGCTCATTTTAAACATGGTCAATGGTGGGGAGGACTTTGCCTGTGATGAATTGGACTCTATTCACTTTGTGTAAACTTTTTTCATTCTAAGCATTGGTTTCCATATTTGACCATGATGCAATGAGTTAGGATGCACTCCACTGTGCATCTATAGAAGTTTTTCAAAGTTTTAGATGACATGCTGAATTTACACAAGCTTCAAAGAAAGTAGAGGCGCTAATGTGCCTTCTGTGTTATGTGACTTATGTGCTGGTCCCAGGACGGGTCCTTTGATATAACACCAAGGAATTTAAGGTTACTGACCCTCTCCACCACCAATCCTCTAATGAGGATTGGCACATGGACCTCCAGCTATTTCCTTTCTAACTGATAATCAACTCTTTAATATCACTGACATTGATTGAGAGGATGTTGTGACACTATTCAACCAGATTTCCAATCTCCCTCTTACATGCTGATTGATTCATCACCATTGGAGTTGCTCATAGGTGTAAAGTGAGTAGAGCAGGGGTCTAAGCACACAGCCTTGTGGTGCGCATCATCACAGCGCATGTGATGATGGTGAATGTGGAGATGTTGTTGCCAATTTGTACAGTCTGAGGTCTGCAAGTGAGGAAATCAAAGATCCATTTGCACAGGGAGGTATCGAGGCCCAGGACTTGGGAATTTAGTAGTTAGGTTTGCGAGGATGATAGTATCGAATGCTGAGCTCTGGGAGTTTCATTGTTGAGTGAAAGGCCAATGAAATCGCATCTGTTGTTGACCTGCTGTGATGGAAGACAAACTGGAGCAGATCCAAGTCAATCCTCAGGCAGGAGTTGATATGCCTCATAACCAACCTCTCAAAACACTTCATCACAGTGGATTAAGGAAGGTTATCATGTTCTTTTTGGGCACATACAATTGAAACCTGGTTGAAGCAGGTGAGTGCCCCAGACTGCCAAATCTAGAGGTTGAAGCTATCTGTAAATACTCTAGCCAGTAGATTAGCATTAGTCTTTCTGGTGTCCTGTCCCTGAAATCCTGTTGATTGGGTTTCCCCCCATCTCTGGATCACTTGTTTATGATTATTATCATTGTTTAATTATAAGGCACTCTCTCAAGCATTAGCTGGTTGGAGGGTTTCTTCTTCGTTAGCCCTGTTAATTTGGATTTTCACTCCCTATCCCTGGAGTTCTTGCTGACGGTTCCTCCCCAACCCCCAGTATGTAGAAGAAACCCTATTGATTTGGAATTAGATTTTGTTTATTTTCAATATCTATTCAATATATGTAATTGATTTACTTGTTTGTTTATTATTATGCTTTACTTTATTTATTTTGTTTTTCTCTCTGTCTGCTAGATTATGTATTGCATTGAACTGCTGCTGCTAAGTTAACAAATTTCACATCACATGCCAGTGATAACAAACCTGATTCTTATTCGGATTCTGAAAAGCTTGTCTTGTATACTGTTCATACAGATTTATTATCCCTGAAGCTCTGTTGATTGGAATGTTTTTTCTGCCTGTAAACTTGCTCACACAAAGTCAATAAGACCAAGGAACTGATTGGAGACTTCAGGAGAAGGAAACCAGAGGTCCGTGAGCCAGTACTCATTGGAGGATCAGAGGTGGAGAGGATCAGTAACTTTAAATTCCTGGGTGTCACCATCTCGCAGGACCTGTCCTGGACCCATCATATAAATATAATTGCAAAGAAAACATGACAGTGCCTCTCCTTCGTCAGGAGTCTGTGGAGATTTGGCATGTCATCAAAAACTTGACACATATCTATAGATGTGAGGTGGAAAGTGTGCTGACTGGCTGCATTGTGGCCTGGTATGGGAACATCAACACCTTTGAGCAGAAAATCCTACAGAAGGCAGTGGATTTGGCCCAGTACATCACAGGCCCCTTTCAACCATTGAGCACATCTACATGAAAGGTTGCCAAGAAAAACAGCATCTATCACCAAAGATCCTCACCACCCAGGCTATGCTCTTTTCTCACTGCTGGCAGCAGGTGCCTCAGGATTCACACCAGAGGTTCAAGAACAGTTACTACCCTTCAACCATCAGGCTCTTGAACAAAAGGAGATAGCTACACTCATTAAGGATTCTGTTATATTGTTATTTCATTCTCATTAATTTATTTATATCTGTACTTGCATAGTTCGTTTACAGTGTACAGTTCCTGATGTTTACAGTAGATCTGCTGAGTATGCCTGCAGAAAAAGAATCTCAGGGTTGTATGTGGTGACATGCATGCACTCTGATGATAAATTTTACTTTGAACTCAGTGAAGTTTTGATTCATCCCTGTTTATGGAGCTATGCTGTCCAGGGTGCTCCCTTCCTCAGGAGAACTGTTGAAAAAGGAACTCCTCTTCCCACTCCCTGGAGCCCCTCTTGTTTGAGGTGCTCCCTCCCTCTCCCTCTTGCCCCATTGACTGAGGTGCTCTTTCCTCTATAGCCTCCTTCCCTGTCTCCAAGGATTATTGATAGGGTCTCTCTCAAGCTTGCGTTGATAGCCGTGCCTCCTTCCCTCTCCCTTGAGAGGGAGGGTCGATTGGGGTGCTCCTCCCTATCCTCAGGGAGTATTGATTGGAACACCAGCAGGTGATCTCCTGTTGCTTGGGGTGCTCCCCCTTCTCCCCGGGGTGCCTGCCCGAAGTGGCTCTGGCAGCACCCCTGCCCTCCGCGGGCACTGCGCTGACAGCCGAGCCGAGCCGCGGCCGCGGCGCGCTGACGTCAGTGGCCTGCTCGGGCGGAAGACCTGTTGCTGGAGTTGGGCTGAAACTTTCGCTCGGCTTCTCGGTGTGAAGGAATGCGACGTGCCGAGAGTAGCACGGAGAGCTGCGCCGAGCCGGAGCGGGCCGCAGGTGAGCCGAGGCCGAGCCGGGGCTCATTCGGTGGTTCGCTGGTTGCGGAACTACCGGGGGAACCAACGACTCTAAGGCGCTGTCCAGGGCTGATCGCGGAGCGGAGCAGGCCTGCGCTCGACCCCGGGGGGGGGGAATGAGGGCAATCGGAGAGGGGTGATGAAAGTAGTGGGCGATGGGTGGGGCCCTTTCCACGTTCTTCCCCCCCCGAATGATGCTTGTTTTAGGCAAGAGAGCCGCCCCGTCTCAACGTCTCCAACCTCCCCCTTCCTTCCCCAAACTATGGCTCCGGACAGCGAGCGGTTCTGGAATCAACATGTCGGCCCTGGAGCCTGTAGCACATGAGCACCGCATATCCCAGATCTATCTGGATCGCCTGCAGTCCCGCCACATCACCCCTCACCGTGCCCTTGCACCCAACTCTTCTCGCTGCGCCGTGTACCCTCATGCTTCAACACCCTTTATCTCCTGTCTACCAATCCCACCCATATCCACCCGACCATCTCCCGCAGTTCCCTCCCCGCACCTTTCTTCCTTTATACCTGGCTTCCAGATCCCCAGCACCTTATCCAGACATTTTGTGCAAGTGCTTCCCGAACCACCTCACTACCACGTTTTGACTGTCCATTCTACCTTGACCCAGGTACTCTGCTGGTTACCCCCACCCATTCCCTTGACCATTTGTAGTCTCCTCAACTGTTACCCGGATCTGAGCCTATTCCCTCCTGTCATCCAAATTTCCACACTGATGCTACCCCATTCAACACTAGATCCTAGAGCCCCTCCTCTCCACCCTTCTTCTTGATGTTCCTTTCTATTAATCCCCCCTCATTCTGTATAAGCACACTTTCAAAATCTCAATCTCCTGCATGTTCTCCCTCCATTCTACCAGCCCCTATCTATGCCTTGATTCACTGCAATTTTCTCCACTCTTCACTACCATGGAAACCATTCCAACCTTGCCTGGCCCCTTAGATCCCAAACCCCTGTGGATTCCCCATGATTCTGCCTAACCTTCCCTCTCTGGGAATCATTGCAGATTGCCTCCCATCTACCTAGTGAGTCCCTCGTCTTGCGATATCTGGAAACCCTCTTGGATTTCCTTCACTGAACTCCCATCTTTGATCTCCTAACAACTTCTGCCCTGCCTATCCCACCCCACCCCTTAGATTTTTTTTTGTAGCACCCTCCCCAAACCTTGGATCCTGCACTCCACACTAACTCTACATTCCCTCACACAGTCTCTATATTTATTGGCTCCAGTTCCTTTTGAACCTAAAATCCTTCAGGAATCCTACTCAGTCCTGATCCACCATTCAACCACTCCAGGGTTATCTATTTCAGAATCACTAGGCACAATCCATTTTCCCTCCACAGTTCTCCTCGGCTTCCCTTTCCTCATTCACTTCAGGCAATCATCTGCCTTCAATTTCTTTAATTTCATGTCCCACTAAAATTTTAGGCTCCCTGATCCCCATTCATTCCATTCAGGATAGCCTGCACCCCAAACGTTTACTATTCTTGTAGACACTATACTAACATGAACCCCCCCCACCCTCCTGAACTCATTCAACCTCTCTCAGCTGGTCATCAATACTCCCATTTCTCATTCTTAGTCATTGCTATACTTCTTTCTCTGCCCACTAATCATTACATCTGCTCTCCCAATTCAGCTGACCACCCTCTCCTCAAACCTGATCTCTTATTCTTGCTTCCCAGTTTGTAAGATTCCTTAGGATCTCCCCAATTCTTCAGTGTACCCATTCACTTCACACCACCATCACCATCTGTGCATTTCCTCACTCTGACATGGATTCCAATCCTCCCTCTCCTTGCCCCCACAATCTTTGCTCCCCAACATACTTCTAAACTAGTTGATTTTCCACCCTCTTCCTATTTCCATCTATCCTTGTCTCCCCTCCCATCACTGTACTAGAAGCCCTCCTTCATTAGTCACCTCTCCATATGCCCATCCTTGCATCTGCCTCCCATTCCAACATCCCAATCCACATCTAAAGGTTTTTTCTCCCTCAGTCTTAGAGTTTTCTAATCTCATCACTGGCTGGATCTCCTCCCTCTCACTACTCACCTTTCAAAATATCCCTTCTTGTACCTTCTCTCTTCCCTGTGTCTCTTGGTATCTGTTTTCTGTCAACCACTTAGTGTACATCTTTGGTGTTGGAGAAAGTGGTTGCATGTAAGCTGAAAACTCCAGGAACTGCTGAGCAGTTTGCAGCTTGGAAGTCTTTAAATTTCAACGTTTCAATAACCACTTTTAGTAATGAGCCAAAAAATTTATTTTTGACAATAATTTAGGTATTCACAAATATTAGTAAATTTCACAAGTAAAATGTAATCCTTGAAATGTTATTAAATACTGTGACACAATAAGTATAAAGTTATTGATCCAAAGTCATAATTTTCTGAAGATATTTTACATTGTCGATGCAGCAGGATAATAATTGTTTTGTATTTAGGTTGTAATTAGTAAGTTTATGACTTTGCAGAACTGAATCCTTTTGACTCTGTGTCTTATATTATCCTTTGTTTTTACATATAGAAAATTAAAGATGGCTGCCCAAGTACTTGAGCAATCCAGTGGGACCGGCATGTTTTCCCACTCCAATATGGGGATTTCTTCCAATGAGGAAATATGTGGCCTTAATTATCTCTCCAAGAATGACTTGACAGCAGCACCACAGCTGGTTATGTTAGCAAATGTTGCCTTAACTGGTGACATAAGTTGTTATGATTACCAGGGCGAAGATAGACTGATGGCAGAATTGAAAACAGTTGATGACAATTTATCAGACAATGAGGAAGAATTGAGGACTGGTGTGAATGATACATTGCAATCAGAAAATATAAATGATGAAAATCAAAGTGTGCCAAATGTTGTAACAAAGGGTGGTTCTGAGACTTCATCTCAGGACTTGAGCACAGATTCAGCAGAAGTAGTGAATCAGGAGAACTTGGCAGACAAAGGAAAGAAGTCCAAACCATTTCGTTGTCGACCCTGCGACTATGAAGCGGAATCTGAGGTGGAGTTTGTGCATCACATCAAAGTACACAGTGCCAAAAAGTTCATTGTTGAAGAAACTGCAGAAAAGCAAAGTAAATCCAAAGTTGCAGATCCTCTTCCAGAGGAGGCAGATATTTCGAAAGGCCCCATTCGCTGTGATAGGTGCGGCTACAACACAAACCGCTACGATCATTATCTGGCCCATTTAAAACATCATGACAAAGTTGGAGAAAATGAGAAAGTTTATAAGTGCACCATCTGTACATACACTACTGTCAGTGAATATCACTGGAAGAAGCATTTGCGGAACCACTTCCCCCGAAAGGTTTATACTTGTTCACAATGTTCTTATTTCTCTGACAGAAAGAACAATTATGTGCAACATATGCGAACACACACAGGTATGGTTTAATTCATTACAAAAAGCAAGTTGTGGGATGCCATGTGTGAGAGCTGTTGTTAATTTATGTAACAATTCCTTTTCGTATATCCTCCTGAATGCAATGAGTTATGTTTCAACTGCTATTATAATTATTAAACTGCATTTTCCATGTCCATAGAAACACCAGAAAAGGTAGCAAATGAGATGAATATTCATTTAATTGCTTTTTGGTAGGGCTGTTGATATGAGGTGGTTGTACAGATACAAGGAAAATTCCCCAGTTTGATTGTTGGCATTAGATGGTTTACTCAGCAGGTGAATGAAATTGTCTTTTGAGTGAGAAGATAAATCACAATGCTGTTGGAAGTGGAGCAGTTCCTCAGTATGCATCGGTGTGTTACCCAAGGTTGTGTGCTCAGCTATACGAATGATGTTTTCTGATTGAGATAAACCTGGAAATGATGTAATTGATTTAAAAACCATTTCTGCTCTGCCATCTCTATGCCTGAATTTGAACTATAATACACATATTTGTTGAAACAGGCAATTAATAAAACAAAGCAAAATAAATTCAATTTAGATCATGTCTGGAACATCAATCAGACATTTTCATAGTTGGCAGAGGATTTTTTTGTATATTAGAAAAACAATTTGAGCATGTCCAAAAAAACTCTATAGCTGTTAATATGTTTTTAAAGTGTAATGAAGATGTTGCTGCAGCCATTTTGCAGGAAATACTATAGACTCCAGAAATAGCATTGGAATAATGAACAGATTGTTTGAATTGTTAAGTTTCTTATATTAATCAGGGCAATAAGGGAACTCTTTTGCTTGTCGATAAAGCATACCATGGGAAAACGTATGCCTGAGGGGATCTTCAAATGTCTCTTTTAAAATAGTGTTTTTTTTTGGTGGCTTTTTAAGTTGTGTTTATTTGTAATTTGGTTGATAAAAATCATGAATTCCTACATATGTTCATCTTAATGGATTTTGTTCTGCTCTTTGTAACAAAAACAAATTGGAATTTTCTAAGCTTGAACTTGGAATGATTTTAAAAAGGGTATTTAAACATAACATTTTGCTTAGTGATCACAGATTTCCAGAGCCAATTTGATTAATGCAATTTCAGTTTTGGCACTTCATAAAGTTGCTCAGGTTTCTGTCTTTTTTAAGGAGACCCTGCCAGTGCTTTCTGTAGCAACGTGATTTGCTATGTTAATCATGCATTATTTCTTTCACATTTATATATCAAAAAGTTGACTCATTTTTTTCCCCCTTGGGTTAAAGTTCATTAATTTTTTATGATCTAATGATAGGATCTTTTAAAAAGGATGAACTCTGCCACTTCTAAACTGTCAGCGTTGCATAGTAAATCTTAAGACATCCTTTGACAATGTTTCATGGGCAGTCTGGGGGGTGGGGAGGGTTTATAATTACCCAAAAATGAATTGAAAGATTCTAAAGAATGTAAATTCTATCTTAAATTTAAGCAAAATATAGTAGCAGGATCAATTTGCATTTATCTAAACACAAGAGATTCTACAAATGTTGGAAATTTTGAGCAACACACAAATGCTGGAGGAACTCAGCAAGTCAGGCATCATCTGAATGGTTTGGGCGGATGAAGGGTCTTGGCCCAAAACGTTGATAGTGCATTCCCCTGTATAGATGCTGCTTGACCTGCTGACTTCCTCCAGCATTTCGTGCAAATTGCATGGGCACTTTTCTCGCAAGGATAAAGAAGTTGAAACCAAAAGACATGGTAAATGTGTAGAACCGAAAACTGGAGGCCTTTCAGGGGTTTAGAAATTGGGTGTGGGTAAGGTGGGGTCTGTAGGGTAGGAACAGTGGTTCCTTTATTCATGGGCAACAGGGGTAAGCTTCTTAACTGGGGTAACTGTAGGCCAGTGAGTCTAATGTCAGTGGTAAAGAAGTTATTGCAAAAAATTCTGATGGACAGTCAATTGAAGTTTTAAGTCTTGGTGAGAAACAGGAAGAAGAAATAAAATTTTTAATATTGATTTTCATCACTTGCTCATAAAATAATATTATTTGTCCAAACAGCTCTCTCCATTTCAATTTTTTTTGCCTCTCAGTTGGAAAGGCAGATTAGAGCTTGGTCTGACCAATATGACTGAATTATGTTTTAAAGGTAGCAAAATATGTGTGAATTTGATGTAGAATCGATGGATTAGTCTTCGTCTATAAGTATCAGAATCAGGTTTATTATCACCGGCATGTGACGTGAAATTTGTTAACTTAGCAGCAGCAGTTCAATGCAATACATAATCTAGCAAAGAGAAAAAAATAAATAAATATAATAATAAATAAACAAGTAAAACAATTACGTATATTGAATAGATTTTTTAAAAGTGTGCAAAAACAGAAATACTATGTTTTTTAAAAAAAAGTGAGGTAGTGTCCAAAGATTCAATGTCCATATAGGAATCAGATGGCAGAGGGGAAGAAGCTGTTTCTGAATCGCTGAGTGTGTGCCTTCAGGCTTCTGTATCTCCTACCTGATGGTAACAGTGAGGAAAGGGCATGCCCTGGGTGCTGGAGGTCTTTAATAATGGATGCTGCCTTTCTGAGATACCGCTCCCTGAAGATGTCCTGGGTACTTTGTAGGCTAGTACCCAAGATCGAGCTGACTAGATTTACAACCTTCTGCAGCTTCTTTTGGTCCTGTGCAGTATCCCCTCCATACCACTATGTTGGGACCAGGTTAGATCCTCAGAGATTTTGACATCTAGGAACTTGAAGCTGCTCACACTTTCTACTTCTGATCCGTCTATGAGGATTGGTATGTGCTCCTTCGTCTTACCCTTCCTGAAGTCCACAATCGGCTCTTTCATCTTAACTGATGTTAAGTGCCAGGTTGTTACTGCGGCACCATTCCAGTATTTGGGATGTCTCGCTCCTGTACGCCCAGGAGATACCACCTGAGATACTACAACAAATTATCATCAGAAAATTTATAGATGGTATTTGAGTTATGCCTAGCCATACAGTCACGTGTATACAGAAAGTAGAGCAGTGGGCTAAGCACACACCCCTGAGATGCATCAGTGTTGATCGTCAGGAGGATTGCACAGATTGTGGTCTTCCAGTTAGGAAGAATAAGAATGATGCTCAAGAAGTATTTACAGTGATAAGGGGTAATAGTCTTTTACCTGTTACGTACCCCGTAACTGGGTCACTTACCAGCAAAGGTAGAGAGGTCCGTTGAAGTCTGATGGTACTATTTTTAACAGTATTTATTGATAAAAATACACAAAATAATATCAAGGCAAACTTACAGATAGTATACGTCGTCAATACTAAATCTAAAAGCGCGGGTCTAATAGTAATCAATAAGAAATAGCTGTATCGTTGTCTAGGGGATAATGTATTGTCCGATGGAAATATAAAAGTCACTCAGTTCATTCAAGCTGCAGCTTTTGGGTTGGAGAGAAAGACGGGTTAAAACTTGCCCATTCCTTTTATGATGTCAATCCTTCGAGAGTCGTTGGGAGTTGATCCGCCAGGAGAAAGATATGTTAAAGTGCCGGGGTTAGGACTCAATGTATTTAAGTAAACTACTTAAGAACTTTTTAAAAGCTATCATTAATGCTTTTTGAGAGGGTGGTTTTAGATGCATATCATATTTTTACTGAGTTAAGTATTGCATGTAATTAGTTTTGCTACAACAAGTGTATGGGACATTGGAAAAAATGTTGAATTTCCCCATGGGGATGAATAAAGTATCTATCTATCTATCTATCTTGAATTCCCCGTTGTTAGCTAAAAACCGTTCTGCCGTGGTACAGGGCCCACCGATTCCGGGGCAAACGGAAAAGGACGCACGTGGCCTTCCACTGGTTTTTGCTATTACGGGATCGTTAGCGTTTCTTCTGGTGCGTCTGAGGGGCTGTTCCTACAGACCCTCTTTTTATCCTGACTCACAGGGTCTCAGGTGTCAGTCAGGTTGGGATGATGCAATCCCTCCACCAACCTCACCCTCGGTTCATTGGCTGGGGCTTCGATGCATAGTACTGGATGCAATACACAAGAGACAATAGCCGGTATCAATGGGTCCGCCTTTCGGAGGCCAGGACACATTCCAACTCTTTGTGGATTCTGCATGTCTTTCTCTCATTTCCTGGGTCTCCTGAACTGACTTAATAGTGATCTTGCGATTCTCACAAAGGAGGGGGGGCTACCCCGCACCCTTCGGCCCCTCAGAGCTGTGGCACATTCATAACACCCCCTTTCTTCAAAGCGTTTTCACCAGCGGTGAAAACGAAGTAGTACAGAGTCTTACAGGATTTTAGAATCTAACACAATACAAAAGCTTTTCCTTTTCACTACAGAGTAATACAGTTATACATTCAACTCAGCATCTAGATGGTTACTGATTACAATTGTCACTTCCTTTAATATCTTAACATCTTGTACCCTACTAAAGTCTTGTAGCATACGTATATACTACAAAAGTTCATGCAAATACTAATCGTTATGTTGCTTTCAAACTTAACAGGCAGGCTTCCATGGGGGTTGTCTTTTATTATTCACAGGCTTTGTCGAAATCCCTTAAAACCGGTTTCTGCTATTTAAAAATGGCGTCCCCATTAACCCTCGTCTCTTTTCCAGTTAGTTCCCACGTGGGGAGCTTGGGTACCCTGGCGAAATAGGCTTTCGCTCGCTTCTTTCATAGGAGTTATTTTATCAACAATGTGTCCCAAACTTAGACCATCTTCTGAATTTCCACCCAATTCTTTAATTTTACGCAAGTTGCTAGCTTTCTCTTCAGGACCCTTCAGGCTATTAGTTTTCAGTTCGAACTCTTTGTTCAAGCAGCATTTCAAATTCTGCCTTTTCACACCACACTCTGGAATAACAATAGCCTGGGGGGCCCCGTCATCTTCCAACTCAACCTGTAAGTGATCCACAGGTTTTAAATTTTCTTCATTCGATTTGGGAACTATTTCCCGTTTCCTTCAATGATAATACTCATCTCCCCACTTTTGATCTCCGCATTAACTTTTAACACACCTTCGAGCACAAACACCTGGGAACTCTCACTTCCCACTATTACCAAGGTTAACCCTTTCTTCGCTGAACCAAGTCTATCTGACCCACAAGGACTGCTTTCCTTGTCAACTGAATCAAATACCTCAGACTTTTTCTGAGCTTCATTACTAGGTTCAGTACCACGTGCATCCACATCTTGGACACACTCCAACGGGACATTTGCCTCTTCCAGGTTTTCAATATCCGTACCCGGTCCAAACTCTAAATTCCCCTGATTCTCCCAGCTACTCTCTGGGCAACTCCCTTCCGGAGTAAACTCAACCCCGCGGGCTGAAACAACCTCATCTGCCAACCCAGCAGACTTCTTCAAGGTAAGGGCACCCTTTTCATCTAGGACTGCCCTCATTTCATTATCGGGAACACCTTTAGAATTTTCAACTTCTTCAAACAGTTCTGCCAAACCAGACAGATCATCCATGTCTAACTCTGGACCTTTTAACAGCTCTACCTGTTTCTCATCTTTATCTCCTGCCTCTAGAACTTTTCTCCTCGCTAAGGGCAGGTCTACCTCCTCTCCCTTACTCTCTTTCCCTTTACTACTCTTTGTTTTACCACCCTCTAAACCCTCGTGGTACAGGGTCGGTAAAAAAGTCTCGGCCAAATCGATACTGGCCAGATTTAAACTGCTCTCGTTCTCAGCTGCCTTTCTCGACATGCTGTGAGTAACCGCGCATGCGGGATAGATCTTGGACGCTAGGGGCGGGGCTGACCAAACCTTACCACCGGCTAAGTCGGTACCCAGAAGGACGTCCGCATCAGTTCTCGGGAATTCTGATCGCACCCCCATTTCAACTGGTCCAGAGACTAACTCACAATTCATAATGACCCTATGCAAGGGCACCATTTCCGTCCCTTTGCCTATTCCTTTCACAGCTACCATTCCCGTCTTGCGACCAAAATCTAGTACCTTACTGCTGATCAATGATAGTTCAGCCCCCGTGTCTCTCCAGATCCGTACTGGAACTGGGGTGCCTCCCTCCCTCACAGACACGGTTCCGTTTGACATACAAGTCTCAGACCCTTCTTGTACTCTGTCTACCCGGGGCTCTCTTGTCGATTTACTGATTACCACGGCACATCCGATAGGGACTGCTGCTTTCCCTTTTCCTGTCTCTTTCTTCGGAGTAAAGCACCTAGATGCAATATGCCCCCCCCTTTCCACAATTAAAACAGGTCAAGCCCGGAAATCTCTGGCCATCTTGCCTTTCCCCCTCAATCTTACCATTAGCTCCCGGCGGGACCTCTGCCTCAGCCGGTGGGCTTTCTTGATCGTTCCCACGGTCTCTCTGGGAACTTTTATTGGAGGAAAACTTTGTCTTGTGGGTTAGGGCATATTCATCTGCGAACCTAGCAAATTCTGAGATAGACTTATTCGGCTTCTCATTCAAATACATCCGGATATCCTCTGAAACACAACCTTTAAATTCCTCAATCAGAATTAACTCCCTGAGACGCCAATAATCCTCTTCCACTATCTCTGCTGTGCACCAATGGTCCAAGAGCACACCCTTCTCATAGGCAAACTCGGTATACGTCTGATTCCACCCTTTCTTTAGATTTCTGAACTTTTGTCTATACGCTTCAGGTACTAACTCATAACTCCGATGAATGGCCGCCTTTACTTTGTCATAACTCTCCTCCTCTTCCTCCTCCATGGACAACGCCGTATATGCCCGCTGTGCCTTCCCTTTTAACACACTTTGTAACAATGCCACCCACTGATCTCTGGGCCACTTCTGATTCACTGCCACCTTTTCAAAAAGCAAGAAATAACTATCAACATCCGTCTCCTCGAACGGAGGTACTAACCTCAACTCCCGACTAACATTAAACTGCTCCTCTCGGTCTGACCCCTGAACTCGTTGCTCTTGCCTTAACTTCTCCATTTCCAAGTCATGTTTCCTCTGTTTCTCTGCCTCCCTCTCCTTCTCGGCTCTGTCTTTCTCCTTCTCAGCTCTTTCCCCCTCTCTCTCTCTCTCTCTCGGCTCTTTCATTCTCCTTCTCAGCTGCTTTAACTTAATTGCATGTTTCAACCTTAATTTCTCCAACTCTGAGCCGTCCCACTAGCTGGTACCTTTTCAGGGATATTTTCCAATACCTCAGCTGCAAACACATTCTTCCCAATATAATACTGAATTATTGCCCTTCGCACCTCCCACTTTTTCATTAACAACCTCACCTCTGTGAGGTTTAACCCCTTTGCCAAATTTATCAAGTTTGATTTGGTGGCCGCCTCTAGTGCTAGTGCCTCCAGAGTCGGGTTTTCTATAAATTCACCCACGTCCATCTTTGCTGGTTTCCCATCTGGCTACCCGTGTAACCAGATCCAAGTTTGGACTTACAAGCCCGATTCACTGGCCTCCCAATTTGGTGTCAAATCCCAGACGAGCCCCCAATTGTTATGTACCCCGTAACTGGGTCACTTACCAGCAAAGGTAGAGAGGTCCGTTGAAGTCTGATGGTACTACTTTTAACAGTATTTATTGATAAAAATACACAAAATAATATCAAGGCAAACTTACAGATAGTATATGTCGTCAATACTAAATCTAAAAGCGCGGGTCTAATAGTAATCAATAAGAAATAGCTGTATCGTTGTCTAGGGGATAATGTATTGTCCGATGGAAATATAAAAGTCACTCAGTTCATTCAAGCTGCAGCTTTTGGGTTGGAGAGAAAGACGGGTTAAAACTTGCCCATTCCTTTTATGATGTCAATCCTTCGAGAGTCGTTGGGAGTTGAATTCCCCGTTGTTAGCTAAAAACCGTTCTGCCGTGGTACAGGGCCCACCGATTCCGGGGCAAACGGAAAAGGACGCACGTGGCTTTCCACTGGTTTTTGCTATTATGGGATCGTTAGCGTTTCTTCTGGTGCGTCTGAGGGGCTGTTCCTACAGACCCTCTTTTTATCCTGACTCACAGGGTCTCAGGTGTCAATCAGGTTGGGATGATGCAATCCCTCCACCAACCTCCCCCTCGGTTCATTGCCTGGGGCTTCGATGCATAGTACTGGATGCAATACACAAATCCGTCTCCAAGAGACAATAGCCGGTATCAATGGGTCCGCCTTTCGGAGGCCAGGACACATTCCAACTCTTTGTGGATTCTGCATGTCTTTCTCTCATTTCCTGGGTCTCCTGAACTGACTTAATAGTGATCTTGCGATTCTCACAAAGGAGGGGGGCTACCCTGCACCCTTCAGCCCCTCAGAGCTGTGGCACATTTGTAACATACCTAAGGAAGAGGAGTCCAGGACTAGAGGGCAGAAGTTTAGACTGAGAGAGGAAAGATTTAAAAAGATCCTGAGGGGAATATTTTTCATGTAGTGAGTAATGAGTGTATGGACTGAGCTGCCAGAGACGGTTACAGTAGTTCCATTTGAAAAGCTCTTGAATGGGTATGTGGGAGGGAGAAACTTTGGGGTTAGGAGCCAGACTTAGGAAATTGGGATGAACTAGGTGGACAATGTGGTCAGCACAGACTTGTTGGGCTGAAGTGCTTGTGTCCATACCATATTACTCTTCAATTTTATGGCAATTTGATAAGTATGTCTGAAAACTTCGTAGAAGTGAGTGGTTAATGAAGGTATTAACAAGAATTCAGAAAGTGACAGCTAAAGGCATGATATCCAGCAATAATGTAAAAAATTGAGACTGGGTTGCTTGGCAGAATGGGTTGTGGTAGTACGTGTAGCAGGGAAAGAGATTGCAGGGATGAGGACGACTTCACTGAATACAGAATTTAAAATGAAATGTAAACAATTTAAATTGAATTTTTAAACTTTGCCACACTGGTTGTCAGTGTAGCTCAGAGTGATGGATGAGCAGGACTTGGTGTAGGAAAGAATGTGGCTGTGAGAGTTTTAAGTAGAATGGAGGATGGAAGAGAGTAGGTTGGTAGAAGAATGTGGACGTCTCAAAAAATGAGGAAAATGGTGTTCAAAGTTTGACCAGAGAGGCAAAAAGGTTAAAATGCAGTGAACTGTTAAGATGAGAAAGTTTCTATTAGGGAATGATGAAAAACCAGATTCAAAATTGTATTTAAGAACATAAGATATAGGAGGAGAATTAGGCCATTTGGCTCATTAAGCCTCGTCCGCCATATCATCATGGCTGAACCAATTTTTCTCTCAGCCCTAATCTCCTGCCTTCTGCCCGTATCCCTTAATGCCCTGACCAATTAAGAATTTATCAACTTCTGCCTTAAATATACATAACTTGGCTTCCACATCTGCTTGTGGCAAAGAATTCCACAGATTCACCACTCTCTGGCTAAAGTAATTCCTTATCTCTGTTCTAAAAGGATGACCCTCTATTCTGAGGCTGTGTCCTCTAGTCTTAGACTCTCCCACCATAGGAAACCTACTCTCCATATCCACTCCATCAAGTCCTTTCATCATTCGATAGGTTTCAATTAGGTCACCACTCATTTCTTTGAATTCCAGTGAATACAGGCCCAGAGCCATCAAACGCTCTTCATATGACAAGTCATTCAATCCTGGAATCATTTTCGTGAATATCCTTTGATCCCTCTCCAGTTTCAGCCTATCCTTTCTAAGATAAGGGTCCCAAAACTGCTCACAATACTCCGTGAGGCCTCTCCAGTGCTTTATAAAGCCTCAACATTACATCCTTGCTTTTATATTCTAGTCCTCTTGAAACGAATGCTAACATTGCATTTGTCTTCCTCACCACAGACTCAACCTGCAAATTTTTCCTTCAAGGAGTCCTACACAAGGACTTTGAAGTCCTTTTGCACCTCTTTGTGTTTTCTCTCAATTTAGGAAATAGTCAGCTCTTTCATTTCTTCTATCAAAGTGCATGACCATACACTTCCTTTTTTTAAAAAAAAATTTTTAATTGAATTTTCAAATGGGTTACAGAAAGAAAAAAAAAATCAACCCTTCCCCCCTCCCCCAACGTATCACTATAGAAAAAAAAGAGAAGAAAAAAGAAAGAAAGAAAGAGTGCCTGGATATCGGAAGATCCCCACATGCTCCATGGAGTTCATAATAGCTTTTATATGTATATTTATTTCTTTCCCCAGATGACCAATAATTTTATCTTCGGAGCACCTATATATTTAATCCCATTTTTTGTAAATAAGGGCGCCAAATTTTCAGAAATATTTCATATTTATCTCTTAAATTATAAGTAATTTTTTCAAGTGGAATGCAGCTAAAAATTTCATTCTTCCAATGATCTATAATTAAGTATGAATCTGATTTCCAAGTAACTGCAATAGCCTTTTTGGCTACTGCCAATGCAATTTTTATGAATTATTTCTGATATTTATTCAATTTGGATTTCGATTTTATCCCTTCAATACCGCCTAGTAAAAATAATGTTGGTTTATGTGGAAGTTGTATTCCAATAATTTGTTCCAGTAAAACTCTTAAATTTGTCCAAAAAGGTTGAATTTTAAAACAAGACCAAGTAGAGTGTAAAAAGGTACCAATTTCTTGATTACATCGAAAACATTGATCAGATAAATTTGAGTTTAATCTATTTATTTTTTGTGGTGTAATATATATTTGATGTAAAAAGTTATATTGTACTAACCTTAGTCGAACATTTATTGTATTTGTCATACTGTCAAGACATAATCTTGACCAACTTGTTTCATCAATTCTAATATTCAAATCAGTTTCCCATTTTTGTCTTGACTTATGAATTCCTTGTTTAATCGCCTGTTTTTGAATCAAATTATACATACCAGAAATAAATTTTTTAATTTTTCCTTTATGAATGAAAGTTTCTATTTCATTAGGTTTCGGCAATAACATTGTTTGACCCAGTTTATCTCTTAAATAAGCCCTTAATTGGAAATAACAGAAAAGAGTGTTATTTGATATTTTATATTTATTCTTTCATTGGTCAAATGACATTAATATACCTCCTTCAAAACAGTCTCCTATATATCTAATCCCTTTGTGAAACCAGTTATATAAAAGTTGATTATCCATTGTAAAAGGGATAAGTTTATTTTGAATTAAAGGTCTCTTTGCTAATAAAGATTTCTTTATCTCATCATCAATGTTTATCTTATTCCATAAATCAATCAAATGTTTTAATATAGGAGATTCTTTCTTTTCCCGTATCCATTTAGATTCCCATTTATATATAAAATTTTCTGGTATATTTCCTCCTATTTTATCTAATTCTATTCTAATCCATGCTGGTTTATCTTCATCAAAAAAGATGCAATAAATCTAAGTTGATTTGCTTTGTAATAATTCTTAAAATTTGGTAATTGTAACCTTCCTAAGTCAAATTTCCATGTCAATTTTTCCAACTATATTCTTGACATCTTACCTTTCCAAAGGAATTTCCTCACACATTTATTTAACTCTTGAAAAACTTCTGCGGTAATTGTATTGGTAGTGTTTGGAATAAATATAGTAATCTAGGGAATATATTCATTTTTACAGCATTGACTCTACCTATTAATGTTATTGGTAACATCATCCATTTATCAAGATCCTCTTGAATTTTTTTCAATAATGGCAAATAATTTAATTTATATAAATTCTTTATATCATTATCAACTCTTATACCTAAATACTTTATACCATTTATCGGCCATCTAAATTGAGTTATTAATCAACATTGACTATAATCTCCTTTAGTAAGGGGTAGAATTTCACTTTTATCCCAATTTATTTTGTACCCTGATATTTTCCCATATTCTTCCAATCTAGAAGATAATTTACGCAATGAATGCAATGGGTTAGTTAGATAAATCAGAACATCATCAGCAAATAAGTTAATCTTATATTCCTCCTAATTAACTCTGAAACCCATAATATCTGAGTCAGTTCTAATTAATTCAGCTAATGGTTCTATTGCCAACACAAATAAAGCAGGTGATAATGGACAACCTTGTCTAGTTGACCTTGTTAACTGAAATGATGTTGAAATTTGGCCATTTGTCACCACTTTAGCTTTGGGGTTAGTATTTAAAGTTTTAATCCATTTTATAAAAGATACTCCTAATCCATATTTTTCCAATACCTTAAATAAAAAATCCCATTCCAATCTATCAAATGCTTTTTCTGCATCCAAAGCAACTGCAACACTCATTTCTTCCCTCTTTTGTGCCAAATGAATTATGCTAAGTAACCGAGTTACATTATCAGCTGGTTGTCTATTTTTAATAAATCCTGTTTGGTCCATGTGTATTAATTTTGGTAAGTATTTAGATAATCTATTAGATAAAATCTTTGCTATTATTTTATAGTCTGTTCAACAAAGACATCGGTCTATATGATGTTGGCTTTAAAAGATCTCTGTCTTTTTATGGCAGTACTATTAAAATAGCTTTCGAAAAAGATTCTGGAAGTTTATGCGTTCTTTCCGCTTGGTGTATAAGCTCAATAAAAGGAGGAGTTAATAAATCTTTAAACTTTTTGTAAAATTCAGGCGGATAACCATCTTCTCCTGGAGATTTATTACTCTGAAGCGATCCTAGAGCTTTTTTGACCTCTTTTAATGTAAAAGGCATATCTAATCCCTTCTGTTCTTCTGAATTTTGGGAGAGTTATTTGTGATAAAAAATCTTTCTATCGCAACAATATCATTTTGTGATTCTGATTGATACAGTTCAGAATAAAAATTTTTTAAAGTTTCATTGATTTCTAAAGGTTTCTAAGTAATTTTATTTACACTTGTTCTAATTGCATTTATTGTTTTGGTAGCCTGGTCTTTTTTTAACTGCCAAGCAGGAATCTTGTGTGATCTTTCACCTAGTTCATAATATCTCTGTTTAGTTCTCATAATTGCTTTTTCTGTTCAGTATGTCTGAAGTGTATTATATTGTAGTGTCGTATTAACAAGTTGTCTTTGTTTTTCTTCTGTCATATATCTTTGAGATTCTTTTTCTAATTTTGTAATCTCTTTTTCCAATTGATATATTTCTACCATATATTCCTTCTTAATATTAGAAGTATAACGTTATCTGGCCTCTCAAATATGCCTTCATCGCTTCCCATAATATAAATTTATCATCAACTGAATGTGAGTTTGTATCTAAAAAAAAATTGAATCTGTTTTTTCATAAAATCACAAAAATCTTGACATTTTAATAATATTGAATTAAATCTCCATCTGTAAATTGATTCCTCCTTATCCATCATTATCATTGTCATTATCAAGGGGGAATGATCTGACAGTATTCTTGCTTTATATTCCATATTTTTCACTCTGTCTTGAATATTCGCTGATAGTAGGAAAAAATCTATCCTTGAATAAGTTTTATGTCTATTTGAATAAAATGAATAATCTCTTTCTCTTGGGTTAATTCTTCTCCATATATCAATCAAATTAAAATCTTTCATCAATGATAAAGTTAATTTTGCTACTTTTGGTTTTGTAACAATCTTTGTTGACCTATCAAAAACTGGGTCTAGACAAAAGTTAAAATTTCCACCTATTAATATTTTATCGTGTGCGTCAGCCAAATTCAAAAAAGCCTCTTGTCTAAATTTTACATCGTTTTCATTTGGTGCATAAATATTCATAAGAGTCCATAGTTCTGAAAAGATTTGACAATGTATAATCCCGCAGAATCAATTAATACATTTTGTATTTTAATTGTTAAAGTTTTGTTGACCAAAATTGCAACTCCCCTCACTTTTGAATTAAATGAAGCTGCTACAACGTTTTCGACCCAATCTCTCTTTAATTTCTGATGTTCTATCTCTGTTAAGTGTGCTTCTTGTAAAAAAGCTATATCTATTTTCATTTTCTTAATGTATGTTAACATTAACATTAAACTTTAAAAATTCAGTAAATTAGTCATTATTTTTAACGGGGTTACTCCAGTCTATAATAATACATAATATTTCAACTCTAATAGTACCTTGGGGAATTATTTTAAAATTCTCCATGTTGCTATGTGTCTCCCCTCCGATCATCCAGGCAAAGAAAGAAAGATGAATGAAAAATAGATTATAAAGAAAAAAAACAAACAACCCCCCTGCTAATGTTGTGAATGGAAAAAAAACACAACATTACTCCCCCTCCGTTGTGCGGGTCATGGCAGAAACCATGATTACACACGTGAATCCCGTAGCGATCGATCCGAAGCTCCCCTGTAACATGAAAAAAGTATATATAAGAGAAGAAAAAATAATATCACTACTCTCGATTAATACTTCTCAAATTTTTACCTTTCTCCCCCTGTATCATATAATTAAAAGTATATTTAAATATTCTTCTGTCCTTAATGTGCATCTACTCACTTTAGTGTCCCCGTCTTCATCTTTAATACTGTTTCACTTTTAAATCTTTACTGTGTCTAGTGAATATTTGGGAGTTCTTGTGCAAACTTCTCTGCATCCTGATGATCAGTAAAAAATCTTCTTTTTCCATCATCCAAAAAAATTATCAGTGTTGCCGGGTGGCGCAATATAAATTTATAACCCTTTTCCCATAAAACTTTTTTCGCTGGGTTAAATTCCTTCTTTCTCTTCAAAAGTCATAACTTATATCAGGATAGAAAAGAACTGCTTTCCCTTCTATCATCAATGGCTCATTTCTCTTTCTGGCACATTAGGCAGCCGCCTTCAGGATCTTTTCTTTATCTTGATATCTTAAGCATTTTATCAAGATTGGTCGTGGGTTTTGATCAGGTTGAGGTTTTGGTCTTAAGGCTCTGTGGACCCTTTCGATTTCAATCAACTGGGTTCCCTCTTCCATTTCCAAATTTTCCAGGATCCATTTTTGAAAAAAATTTATTGGATCCTCTCCCTCTATCCCTTCTTTAAGACCAACAATTTTAATATTATTTCGTCTACTAAAATTTTCAAGCACGTCTATTTTTTCCAACAGTCGTTTTCTTTCTGATGTCCAGGCAAGAATATTATCTTCCATTTTATTCACTCTATCAATAGTGTCTCCCGTTATTTCTTCCAGCTTTTTAACTTTCTTGTCCATTTTCTCCTGTTTTTTCACCATTTTATCAAACATAGTCTTCATATTTTTAGTATCATTTATTATTTTTAATTCTTTTAATTCATGCATTATTTGCGCCAAAGCTTCTCTTATCCAGAATATCTTCCACCTCCAACCTCTTCCTGTTGTTCTTCTTTTATCTCCTCATCTTCATCTGTATGTTCCAGAGAATCCGAATCCACCTGGGGTTCATTTTCACTTCCACTTCCAATCGTAGCTGGGATTTGTAGTTCAAATTGCTCATGTTTGCGCATGCCCTTTCCTTTGCACACACGCAGTTCCTGTTGTTCCTTCTTGGAGACTGTTGATGTTGCCGCCGATTCCTGTTCTGTATCGCCGGAGGTAAGATGCACTTGAGTCCGAGGCTTCTTCATAGTGGCTGGCCCAGCTTGTACTGTCTTCAAAGTAGTAGTTTTCTTCTTTGTCTGTTTAGGAGGCATATCTAAGGAAAATCCTGAGTAGTTTAGACGTTTTTAGAAAATATTTACTAACTTTTCTTCACTTAAACATTAATTTATTAGTTTTTTACAGGAGAGCTGGATTTCCACGTCTCGATCCTACGTCATCACGTGACGTCCCCTCGACCATACACTTCCTGACATTGTATTCCATCTGCCATTTCTTTGCCCATTCGTAATTCCTTCTGTGACCTCTTTCCTTCCTCAAAACTACCCGCCCCTCCACCTATCTTAGTATCGTCTGCAAACTTTGTAACAAAATCATCACATCCATCATCCAAATCATTGACATATAATGTAAAATAAAATCGGTCTCAACACAGACCCATGTGGAACACCACTAGTCACCAGCAGCCAGTCAAAAAAGGCTTCCTTTATTTTCACTCTTTGTCTCCTGACGGTCAGTCTCTGCTTTATGCTTGCTAGACTCTTTCCTGTAATACCTTGGGATTGTTGCTTGTTAAACAGCCTCATGTGTGGCACCTTGTCAAAGGCCATCTGAAAATCCAAGTACACAACATCAACCAATCCTCCTCTGTTTATCCGCTTTCGTTTTGTTTTCCACCAGCAATGTCTTAAAAATAATTCAATTGACAGATACAGGACAAAACTCATAGAATGGTAAGCAAGATTGTGAATGGTATGCAATTTGTATTTGAATATTAGAGTGTTGTTTGTCTGGGACCTCACTGCAATTTGATAAGTGAGTCCAACATAGCCCTGCCATGTCTGCAATGACAATTTTACTAAGTCAAACTAATCCCATCTGCCTGCATGTGGTTCATATCCCTCTCTTCTCTACCTGTTCATGTCTAAATGTCCTTTAAGCATTGAGATTTTTTTTCTATTTTTACCACTCCCTTGGCAGCGTGTCCCAGGCACCTACCGCTCTATATTTAAAATAAAATTGCTTTGTTGTTAATTTTCCTCCTCTGCCTTAAACCACGCCTTCTAGTGATATTTGACATTTTTGCTCTGTGAAAATGACTCTCTGCATCTGTTATTTTATATACTTATGTGAGGTCACTCCTTCGACCCTTGATACACCAGTGAAAACAGTCCAACTTCTCCTTAAAGCTAATGTTTGCATTCCAGACTATCCTGGTGAATCTCTTCTGTATCATTTACAAAATCTTTACTCCTTCCTGCACTATGCCGACCAAGACTGTACACAGTACTCCAAATGTGGCCTAACCAAAGTTTTACGCAGCTGGAAAATTATCTTGTTTTTTTATTCAATGGCCTGACTGATGAACATGTCATACATCTTTTTTTTTTTTTTTTTTTTAAAGCACCCTATTCACTTGTGTTGCTGCTTTTGGGGAGAACTGAACTTGTACTCCAAGATCCTTCTGTATATCAGTATTCTTAAGAATCCTTCCACTTGCTGTATATTCCTACATTTGACTTCCTAAGGCACAAAAGAGGATGGTAAAAACTGCAGAGAGGATCACTGTGGTCTCCTTCCCCCCGTGTGACATTTTCTTGGAGCTTTGTATACGAAGGGCCCAAAGCATTGCTGTGGATCCTACCGTCTGTTCATCCATCCAGACTCTTTGACCCACCATCGTCAGGAGGGAGGTACAGGAACATCAGGACCAGGACTGCCAGACTGCATAACTGCTTCTTCCCTAGATTGCGGTATTAATGAATACCCTGTGACTACCTCGTCACTAGGACATCAAAATATTTACTGTATTATTTAAAATTTACCTATGCTGCGCACTTCACCTGCATTTTGTATTTTATAAACTTATTTATGTTGCTCCTCGTTGGTGATCACCTCAGGGGTGTGTGCTTAGCTCAATGCTCTACTCCCTCTATACCTAGAGTGTGTGGCTTAAATACCATTTATACATCTGCTGATGATACAACAATTGTTGGTAGAATTGCAGATGAAGATGAGAGGGCGTACAAAAGCGAGATATACCAGTTAGTTGAGTGGTGTTGTCGTAACAGCCTTGCAGATGAAAGAGCTGATTGTGGACTTCAGGAAGGGTAAGATGATGGAACATGAACCAATCCTCATAGAGAGATCAGAAGTGGAGAGAGTGAGCTGTCAGGATCTCTGAGGATCTAACCTGATCCCAACATATTGATGCAGCTATAAAGAAGGCAAGATGGCGGCTATATTTCATTAGGAATTTGAAATGATTTGGTTTGCCACCTAAAACACTTGAAAACTTGTACATATGTACTGTGGAGAGCATTCTGACAGGCTGCGTCACTGTCTGGTATGGTGGGGGGTAGTTGCTTGGCAAAGCAGTCTCCCAATCTACAATGGGTCTCACCGATATATAGGAAACCACACCAGAACCACTGGACACAGCAGATGATTCCAACAAACACGCAGGTGAAATGTCACCTTACCTGGAAGGACTGCTTAGGACCTTGAATGATAGTGAGGGGTGAGGTGTAGCACTTGTTCAGATTGCAGGGATGTGCCAGAAGGGAGATCAGTAGGGAAGGATGAATGGGCAAGGAAGTCGCATTCTGCGGAAAGCAGAAAGTGTGTGTGTGTGGGGGGGGGGGGGGGGTGAGTGAAACATCATTGGTGATGGGATCCAGTTGGAGGTGGCGAAAGTTTCAGAGAATTATGTGCTGGACGTGATGGCTAGTGGGGTGGTAGGTCAGGACCCCACTAGCCTCCATGTTCAGCACATAATTCTCCGTAACATTTGCCTTCTCCAACAGGAACCCATCACCGAGCGCATCTTTCTGTTCCCCCCACTGTCTGCTTTCCACAGGTATCACTCCCTATGCAACTCACTTGTCTATTCGTCCCACCCCTCTGATCTCCCTCCTGGCACTTACCCTTGCAAGCAGAACAAGAGTTACACCTTCCCTACACCTCCTCTCTCACTACCATTCAGGTCCCCAAACAGTCCTTCCAGGCCAGGCAACACTTCACCTGTAAGCCTTTTGGGGTCATCTACTGTATCCAGTGCTTCCAGTGTGGCCTCTTGTATATCGGTGAAACCTGATGTAGATTGGGAGACTGCTTTGTCCACCAGAAAAAGCGGGATCTCCCAATGGCCACGCATTTCAATTCCACTTCCCACTTCCCATTTCCAGCATGTCAGCCCATGGTCTCCTCTGCAATAACGATGAGGCCACACTCAGGTTGGAAGAGCAACACCTTGTATTTCATCTGGGTAGGTTCCAACCTGATGGCATGAACATTAATTTCTCAAACTTCCGGTAATCCCTGCCCTCATCGTTCTCCATTTCCATTTCCCTCTTGTCTCCTTACCAGCTGTTGGGCTTGAAATTCTGCCCTGTGTTTGCTTAGGAAGAGAGACAACCGACACCTGATTATAGTGAAACGTGGCTTTATTGGCAGAATCCGTAACTGGCACAGCGAATCGACGGAGTCGCTGGAGAAGGCGCGTTCCGACTTCCCCTTACAATCTGCTCTTATTTATATCCCTTTCCCCCCCAGCACAACCCCCCGCTACATATTAGGTAATATCGGGCACTTGTGTCCATCTTATTGGCCTGACGCCATACACTCACGAGTTACCTGTTTCTTTTGTTTACTGAATCGCGTGACACTAGTAGTTTCGGTGTAGCGGAGTCCCCAGTTTCGCTTCTCCCCTCCCTCGCATTACGTGAGCCACTCCTGACCTGTAATGGCAGTCTCGAATTAACCCTAACACTCCCTCCCTTGGCCTCCCAGAGGCCACATCCCTTACAAGCTTTTCTGCGGCTGCCGGGATCAGGCAGGGAGGTGAGCGTCCCCCGACACTCTTTGGCGTGTCCTCCCTATTTGCTTATCCTGATTTGTCCGACCTAGGGTCACAAAATATGGGTAGGGGTTCCCTAAACATTCGCAATTTTTACAAGTAGCATGCAACATTTCAGAAAACTTGTTCAAGAACAAATTCACAATCCCCCCCTTGCCATGGTCCATTTCAGTCCATGTCCTCCCATAGCGCGTCCGCTTTCCGGGAGGGCCGTGTCCTCCCCTTCCACCGGGAACAAGGGTGTCTGGTACGCCGGTGGAGGTCCATCCTTTCCGGTCAAGGCTCAATCTATAGTCCCGCAACAACAACCACACGTAATAAAGATAGCAATTGAAATAGACAGTCCTAGAGCCGCCTGTCCCAGAAACGCTCCCCACTTGCCAGAGGTCTTATTTAGCCAGTAGAAAATGATGCCAGTTATTGTCCCCCTCCCTTCTTACCTTTTAATGCCCTGTTGGAGACCTCGGTGACAGGGTATGGACCATGCCACCGTTTTCCGTTCCAGGTGAGCTTCCCCGGGCCTCGGAGGAACACTTCCACTCCTACCTTGATGGTGTCCGACCCCTGCGGCTGCTCACCGTTAGATTATTGAACTCGCACAGTTATCAATTTTACCATATTTCTAAAAACTCTCATATACTCTGATACTCAACACGCAAATGTCTGAGTTTTGGTAACTCGAAATTGAAGTGCTCCATGGCTCCCTAGTACACAGAGAGGATCAAATGTGGGACGGTCGCCTTTCAAAACCTGACCTTCGCGTGGGAGATTTCTCCTCTTAACAACCAGTCTAAGGTAGGCGCCGTCAGTATCCCTGTGTACTACGGTGTACCGCGACACTTTTCTCTTCTCCTCCTCACTCCTGAGACTTTTATGCCCTTCGTGGGCGGCGGGTACCCTCACTCAGAAGACTTTTCCACGGGCGGAGGATCTTCCTAAAAACAGATAAGAGTTAGTACTTACCAGTCACGATTCTGCACCGGGAATGATCTCTCCCAGGGCAATTTGGGGTTGGTGAGGATCCGTCAGCAGACAAGATCTAACTCAGTGATTTAACTATCTAGTGGAAGTCTTCGATATAACAGGCACTTCCTGACCTTAGTCGAGCTTGCGGCCGCAAGTTGTCTGCTGTCGGACCCGCCAGCCTGTGTTGTCTCTCCCTCCCCACGTCGGGGTCACCAAATGTTGGGCTTGAAATTCTGCCCTGTGTTCGTTTAGGAAGAGAGACAACCGACACCTGATTATAGTGAAACGTGGCTTTATTGGCAGAATCCGTAACTGGCACAGCGAATCGACGGAGTCGCTGGAGAAGGCGCGTTCCGACTTCCCCTTACAATCTGCTCTTATTTATATCCCTTTTCCCCCCAGCACAACCCCCCGCTACATATTAGGTAATATCGGGCACTTGTGTCCATCTTATTGGCCCGACGCCATACACTCACGAGTTACCTGTTTCTTTTGTTTACTGAATCGCGTGACACTAGTAGTTTCGGTGTAGCGGAGTCCCCAGTTTCGCTTCCCCCCTCCCTCGCATTACGTGAGCCACTCCTGACCTGTAATGGCAGTCTCGAATTAACCCTAACATTAACCCTAACACAGCGCATCACCTCCCTCGGGTGTTCCTCCTCCCTCTTCTTTCTTCCATGGCCTTCTGCCCTCTCTGATTAGATTCACCTTTCTGCAACCCTGTATCTTTCACTAATCAACTTCCCAGCTCTTTACTTCACTCCTTCCCCCACCCCCAGTTTCACTAATCACCACCTTCTTCCCCTCCCTCCACTTTCTGACAGTGATACCTCATCTGTTTTTCTCCAGTCTTGATGAAGAGTCTTGGCCCGAAATGTTGACGATGCTTTTTTCCATAGATGCTGTCTGGCCTGCTGAGTTCCTCCAGCATTTTGTGTGTGTTTCAAGGAGCATGTACTTAGATCTCAAGATCTGCCTTGCCCTCAACAGTATATTGTCTCCTTGCATTTGCCCTACCGAGGTGTAACACCTCACATCTGAGTTAAACTCCATCAGCCATTTCTCAGCCCATATGTACAACTTGTCTATGACGTGCTATATTCTTTGCCAGTCTTCTGCACTATCCACAACTCTGCCAATCTTGGTATCATCCGCAAATTTACTAACCCACCCTTATACATTTTCATCCAGGTCATTTATATTTATTACAAACATCAGAGTTCCTAACATAGATCCCTGCCGAACTTCACTAATTACAGACCTCCCGCTCAAATAAGTCCCTTCAACCACTCTACGCTGTCTTCTATGCACAGGCCAGTTCTGAATCTAAGCAGTCAAGTCACCGTGGATCCCATGCATCTTAATCTCCTGGATTAGATTTCCATGAGGTACTTTGTCAAACGCCTTACTAAAGTCCATATAGACAACATTCATTGCCCTACCCTCGTCAGTCTCTCTCATCACCTTGCCAAAAAACTCAATGGAGTTTCTAAGGCATGACCTGCATCCACAAAGCTGCACTGGCTCTCCCTAATTATTCCATGGGTTTCCAGGTACTCGTATATCCTATCCCTAAGAATTTTCTCCAGCAATTTCCCTACAACTGACATAAGACTCACCGGTCTACAGTTCCCATTATTTTCTCTTGTTTCCTTCTTAAATGGAAGTACAACATTAGGCACTCACCAGTGGCTAGAGAGGACACAAAGATACTGGCCAAGGGCCAAGCAATCTCATCTCTTGCCTCCTTCAATAAGCTGGGGTAAACCCCATCAGGCCCTGGAGACTTAACCACTTTAATACTCATTTGGAGGCCCAACACGATGTCCTCCTTGCCCTCTAAACACCGTAACTTGTTTATACAGAGCACTGATCTGCTGATCCTCCCTATCCTTTTCCTTGGCAAATACTGAAGCCAAGTACTCATTATGTACCTCACTCACAATCTCAGCATAGAAGCAAGCGTTCCCCCTTGGTGTTGTGAATGTTCTGATAGAAAGTTGACATAGGTTACAACAGAACATTGACAGCATACAGAGCTGGGCTGAGCAGTGACAGATGGAGTTCAATCTGGAAGAGATACACATCCAAAGTCAAACAAAGGCAGAGTACAGGATTCAAAATGGTGTGGAGGAACAGAAGGTTCTTGGGGGACAACGTCCATAGATCCCTTAAAATTGTTGTGCAAGTTGATAGGGTGGTTATGAAGGTGTATGATGTGATGGCCTTCAGAAGTGGTAGATGGAGTTTAACCCAGAAGGAAGTGGCAGATGAAGTTCAACCCAGATAAATGTGAGGTGGTTCATTTTGGTAGTTAAATATGATGGCGGAATATAATGTTAATGGTAAGACTCTTGGCAGTGTGGAGGATCGGAAGGATATTGGGTTCCAAGTCCATAGGACACTCAGAGCTCCTGCACAGGTTGACTGTGTGGTTAAGAAGGCATATGGTGTATTGGCTTTCATCTATGGGATTGAGTTCAAAAGCCTAGAGGTAATGTTATAGCTATACAGGACCCTGGTCAGGCTCCACTTGGAGTACTGTGCCTAGTTCTGGTCACCTCACTACAGGAGGGATGTGAAAATGATAGAAAGGGTGCAAGAGGAGATTTACAAGAATGTTGCCTGGATTGGGGCCATGCCTTATGAGACCAGATTGAGTGAACTCGAACTTTTCTCCTTGGAGCGACGGAGGATGAGAGGTGACCTGTACAGTTTATAAGATGATGAGCGGCATTAATTGTGTGGATAGTCAGAGGCTTCTGCCCAGGGCTGAAATAGCTAACGTGAGAGGGCACAGTTTTAAGTTGCTTGGAAGTAGGTACAGAGGAGATGTCCGGGTAAGTTTTTTATGCATAGAGTGGTGAGTGCATGAAATGGGCTGCCGGTGATGGTGGTGGAGACAGATACAATAGGGTCTTTTAAGAGACCCTTAGATAGGTACATGGAGCTTAGAAAAATAGAAGGCTATGCGTAACCCTAGGTAATTTCTAAAGTAAGTACATGTTCGGCTCAGCATTGTTGGCTGAAGGGCCTGTAGTGTGCTGTAGGTTTTCTATGTTTTGTTCTATGTTTCTAGTCAGGGGATTGAGTTCAGAAACTGTGAAGTCACGTTGCAGACTCTAGACCTCTTCTTAAACTATATTTGGAGTATTGTTTTCAGTTCCGGTCACCTCATTATAGGAAGGCTGTGGAAACTTTAGTGCACCTGCAGAGCAGATTTACAATATGCTGCCTGGAATAGAGCATATGGCTTGTGAAGAAAGGTTGAATGAGCTAGGAAGATGATGAGGGGCATTGCTAGAGTGGACAACTAACACCTTTTTCCAAGATTGGAAATGGCTAATTGGAGGACAGAACAGCAAAGGTAAGAGTAACCACCACTACCACAACCCTAATAAGGGGTAACTTGTTTAAATCCTGTGGAATCAGTTTATAGGAGAGATCAGCTCAAAGAACACATCTTCAGCTTAAACATTGAAGAATATAGCGTTTTGTACAAATAATACAGCTAAAAGATTTGTAAGCATTTTCAGCCAAAAAAGGCTGAGGCAAATAACCTACCTGGACTCTTCACAAGGTAGGGAGGATAAGGTGTGGCTATTGGTGGGATCTTGTTGCTACTGGTGGAAATGATAAAGGGTGATACGCTGGATGAGGAGGCTGGTAGGGAGAAAGGTGAAGACAAAGAGAACTGTCATCTGTTTGGAAGAGAGGGGTGTGAAAACAAGTCTGAGAAACAGAAAATGTGACAGGATGTTCCATCAACCTGCACAGAATGGAAGCTGCATTTCCTGAAAAAGGACATTTCAGATCTAGAATGGAAGACCTCATTGATAGAGCAGATGTGGTGGAAATGGAGAAATTGGGAGAAAGGTATGTCAGCATGTAAGGAAAGAGTTAAATTTGAGTTCCTTGGTATATGCTGAAGTATGTAACACAAAATGGAAATCTAGGACAAAATGGTGTCAGCCTGTAATATGGGGATGTTTTGAGAAAGTACAAGGTAACTCGTCCACAGCAATGGATGAAGGGTCTTGGCTTGATTGTTGACTGTTTATTCCTCTTCATAGATGCTGCCTGACCTGCTGAGTTCCTCTGGCATTTAGTTTGTGCTATTCTGAATTTCCAGCACCTGCAGAGTATTTTGTATTTATGAAAAAGAGACACTGTAAAAGCTTTCAGGCATCTGCAGTTACCTCTGGCTGTATATTTATTGTGTGGAATAGCTTAGTGATTTGTTGATAAATATTCTTTTGTCTCTTTTACTACTTTATTACTCATTTTTCTTTTTCTTTTTTATTCTTTATATAATGAATTAAGTACTTTGTTATGACCTTTAATACATGTACAGTATATCCTTTAGTTTGCAGATACCTCTTGCTGCTGAATCAGAAAAGACCAAGAAATAAATATTAAAAATGTTTTATTTCATTGTGCAGCTTGATGTAATCTATATAATTGCGGGAATCAGTGGGTTTAGCTCTAAGGTTCTGCTCAAATCACTGAGTTGCTCCAGCTGATTATTTTTGACTAGTGGTGTTCCATGGGAGTCGGTGTTGGGACCGCTTCTTTTCATGTTATATGTAAGTGATTTGGATGATGGAATTGATGGCTCTGTAGCCATGTTTATGGGAGATATGAAGGTAGGTGGAGAGGCAGGTAGTGTTGAGGAAGCAGGGAGTCTGCAAAAGGACTTGGACATATTAGAAGAATGCGCAAAGAAGTGACCAATGGAATATAGTGCAGCAAAGTATTTGGTCTTGCACTTTGGTAAAGGGAATGAAAGCAGACTGTTTTCTAAACAGGGAGAAAATTCAGAAATCAGAGGTACAAAGGGACTTGGAAGTCCTTGTGCAGGGTTTCTTAAAGGTTACCTTGCAGGTTGAATCAATGGTAAGAAAGGCAAATACAATGTTATCATTCATTTTGAGAAGACTAGGATATAAGAGCAAGGATGTAATGTAGAGGCTTTATAAGGCATTGATCAAACCACACTAACACTTTTGGGCCCCTTATCTATTTTATATTCTGTATTTTTCTCCTTATCTTCCTTGTCTTTTGTGCGAGGAGGGTGCTTTGGGGGTTGATGTGCCTGTTCTGTTTTTGTTTATTTTTGTGTGGGGAGGGGGGATTTGGGGGTTGATGATCATGCTGCGGTTTTTTTTCTTGGTTTCATGGCTACCCGGAGAAGAAGAGTTTCAAGTTGTATACTTTGATATTAAATGAACCTTTGAACTTTTTGAAGATATGCCGGCATTGGAGAGGCTCCAGAGGAGGTTCATGAGAATGATTCCGGGAATGAAAAGATTGACCTGTGAGGATCGTTTGATGGCTCTGGGCTTGTACTGTCTGAAATTTATAAGAATGGTTCTTATTGAAAGTGATCAGAGATTGAAAGTTCTAGACAGAGTGAATGTGGGGAGGATATTTCCTATAGTGGGGGAGTTGGACCAGAGGGCACAGTCAAAAGAGAGGGTTGTCTATTTGGAACTGGGGTGAAGAAGGATTTCTTTAGCCAGAAGATAGTGAATCTGTGGAATTCATTGACACAGACTGCTGTGGCGGCCATGTCATTTGGTATTTTTAAAATGGAGATTCTTGATTAGGCAGGGTGTCAAAGGTTATGGGCAGAAGGTGAGAGAATTGGGTTGCAAGGGATAGTAAAGTAGACTTGATGGGCCAAATGGCATAATTCTGCTCCTGTGTCTTATGGTCCTATGTTTTTGTTCCAGATTCCATAGCATCCGTAGTCGGTTGCCTCTTTGATCTATGTATTAGGCTTTTGATGGATGTCTTGAATTAGGAAACTAGTTTTCTAAATCAATGGCCCCTCTATCTTATCAGCCATCTATTTCTCTCTATTTATTCTGTCCATAATCATTGGAATTTTCACACTTTTGCATATACTGATTAATCAGAAAAATCATGAAATTTCAATACCAATGCTTATCACGCAATTGATTTGTGTATTCTCCTTATAGCTGAGCCAGTTTTCAATCAACAGTAGAAATGGAATGGGTGACACTAACAATGCATAGATGGTAGTAATTTATCTGTTTGTTTTTGATTACTTTAAACTCCTATTTAATCCCTTAATTCTTGTTAACTGATTTTAAAGAGGTAGGAAATGATACAATTGCTATTGATACCTTTAGCAAGGATAACCTTGGCCAAAGTCCCTATTTCTGATCATTATATTGTTACTTCCTGCAGGGATGCATGTCATTGTTCATTTGTTCACACCCATTGTAATATTTCAATCATGTGGAATAATTGGCTATCAGTGATTTATTTATTTTATTGAGCTATAGTGCAGAATAGTCCCTTCCACCCCTTCAGGCTATACTGCCCAGCAACCTGATTTACTCATTATCCAAATCACAGGAGAATTTACGATGGCTAATTAACCTATCAACTGATACATCTTCGCAATGTGGGAGGAAAACATCGCTTCCAGAGGAAACCCAAGTGTTCACAGGGGGAACATAAAACTCCCCATAGGCAATGGTGGGAATTGAACCTCGGTCACCTCTACTGTAAAGCATTGTGCTAACCACTATGCTACCAAGCCGCTCCATATTCGGGTTCATGACTCAATAATAACAACTTAATTGGTGTCAAAAGAATAACTGTGTGTATAACTGTTCATTAGGATTTAGTGCCTTCTCCCCAATACCTTGTCACTGAATTTTGTTGCTATACAGGAAAGATTAATTGTTGACAGCCTCAACCTCTTAGAAATATTTGGTGCTTTATACTCTTTCCTGTTTTGCCTGCTGATGGTTTAACTGTGGAAAGGATTGATTGCTAAGTTGTGTGGACAAAGCTGTAACATAGAAACATAGAAAGTAGGTGCAGGAGTAGGCCATTCGGCCCTTTGAGCCTGCACCGCCATTCAGTATTATCATGGCTGATCATCCAACTCAGAACCCTGTACCTGCTTTCTCTCCATACCCCCGATCCCTTTAGCCACAAGGGCCAAATCTAACTTCCTCTTAAATATAGCCAATGAACCGGCCTCAACTGTTTCCTGTGGCAGAGAATTCCACAGATTCACCACTCTCTGTGTGAAGAAGTTTTTCCTCATCTCGGTGCTAAAAGGCTTCCCCTTTATCCTTAAACTGTGACCCCTCGTTCTGGACTTCCCCAACATCGGAAACAATCTTCCTGCATCTAGCCTGTCCAATCCCTTTAGAATTTTATACGTTTCAATAAGATCCCCCCTCAATCTTCTAAATTCCAGTGAGTATAAGCCTAGTCGATCCAGTCTTTCTTCATATGAAAGTCCTGCCATCCCAGGAATCAATCTGGTGAACCTTCTCTGTATTCCCTCTATGGCAAGAATGTCTTTCCTCAGATTAGGGGACCAAAACCGCACACAGTATTCTAGGTGCAGTCTCACCAAGGCCTTGTACAACTGCAGTAGAACCTCCCTGCTCCTGTACTCAAATCCTTTTGCTATGAATGCCAACGTACCATTTGCCTTTTTCACTGCCTGCTGTACCTGCATGCCCACCTTCAGTGACTGGTGTACAATGACACCCAGGTCTCGTTGCATCTCCCCTTTTCCTAATCGGCCACCGTTCAGATAATAATCTGTTTTTCCTGTTCTTGCAACCTTGCAACCCCACATTTATCCACATTAAATTGCATCTGCCATGAATTTGCCCACTCACCTAACCTATCCAAGTTACCATGCATCCTCTTAGCATCCTCCTCACAGCTAACACCGCTGCCCAGCTTTGTGTCATCTGTAAACTTGGAGATGCTGCATTTAATTCCCTCGTCTAAATCATTAATATATTGTAAACAACTGCGGTCCCAGCACTGAGCCTTGCGGTACTCCACTAGTCACTGCCTGCCATTCTGAAAAGGTCCCGTTTACTCCCACTCTTTGCTTCCTTCCTGTCTGCCAACCAATTCTCTATCCACATCAATACCATACCCCCAATACCGTGTGCTTTAAGTTTGCACACTAATCTCCTGTGTGGGACCTTGTCAAAAGCCTTTTGAAAATCTAAATATACCACATCCACTGGCTCTCCCCTATCCACTCTATTAGTTACATCTTCAAAAAAATTTATAAGATTCATCAGACATGATTTTCCTTTCACAAATCCATGCTGACTTTGTCCGATGATTTCACCTCTTTCCAAATGTGCTGTTTTCACATCTTTGATAACCATCTCTAGCATTTTCCCCCACCACCGATGTCAGACTAACCGGTCTATAATTCCCCGGTTTCTCTCTCCCTCCTTTTTTAAAAAGTGGGCTTACATTAGCCACTCTCCAATCCTCAGGAACTAATCCAGGATCTAAGGAGTTTTGAAAAATTATCACTAATGTATCCACTATTTCTTGGGCTACTTCCTTAAGCACTCTGGGATGCAGACCATCTAGCCCTGGGGATTTATCTGCCTTTAATCCCTTCAATTTACCTAACACCACTTCCCTACTAGCATGTATTTCCCTCAGTTCCTTCATCTCACTAGACCCTCGGTCTCTTACTATTTCTGGAAGATTATTTATGTCCTCCTTAGTGAAGACAGAACCAAAGTAGTTATTCAATTGGTCTGCCATGTCTTTGTTCCCTATGATCAATTCACCTGTTTCTGACTGTAAAGGACCTACATTTGTCTTGACCAATCTTTTTCTTTTCACCTATCTATAAAAGGTTTTATAGTCAGTTTTTATGTTCCCTGCCAGCTTTCTCTCATAATCTTTTTTCCCTTTCCTAACTAAGCCCTTTGTCTTCCTCTGCTGGTCTCTGAATTTCTCCCAGTCCTCAGGTGTGCCGCTTTTTTTTTTTGCTAATTTATATGTTTCTTCTTTGGACTTGATACTATCCCTAATTTCCCTTGTCAGCCACGGGTGCACTACCTTCCCTGGTTTATTCTTTTGCCAAACTGGGATGAACAATTGTTGTAGTTCATCTATGCGATCTTTAAATGCTTGCCGTTGCATATCCACCGTCAACCCTTTAAGTATCATTTGCCAGTCTATCTTAGCTAATTCACGTCTCATACCTTCAAAGTTACCCTTCTTTAAGTTCAGAACCTTTGTTTCTGAATTAACTATGTCACTCTCCATCTTAATGAAGAATTCCACCATACTATGGTCACTCTTACCCAAGGGGCCTCGCACGACAAGATTGCTAACTAACCCTTTCTCATTGCTTAATACCCAATCTAGAATGGCCTGCTCTCTAGTTGGTTCCTCGACATGTTGGTTCAGAAAACCATCCCACATACATTCCAAGAAATCCTCTTCCTCAGCACCGTTACCAATTTGGTTCACCCAATCTATATGTAGATTGAAGTCACCCATTATAACTACTGTTCCTTTATTGCATGCATTTCTAATTTCCTGTTTAATGCCATCCCCAACCTCACTACTACTGTTAGGTGGCCTGTACACAACTCCCACCAGCGTTTTCTACCCCTTAGTGTTATGCAGCTCTACCCATATCGATTCCACATCCTCCAGGCTAATGTCCTTCCTTTCTATTGCGTTAATCTCTTCTCTAACTAGCAATGCTACCCCACCTCCTTTCTTTCCTGTCTATCCCTCCTGAATATTGAATATCCCTGGATGTTGAGCTCCCATCCTTGGTCACCCTGGAGCCATGTCTCTGTGATCCCAACTATATCATATTCATATTGTATTGGAGAGGGAGAAGCACAAGTTACATGTATCAGCATCGCAATGGAATAAAGGGAAATACAGGAGCATGAGAGAGGAGCTTGTCCAGGTGGTTTCGAGGATGCTGCTGGGGATGATGGCAGAGCAGAGATGGCTTAAGTTTTTGGGAATAGTTCACAAGGTGCAGGATAGATCTGTCCTACAGAAATTGTTCTCTATTGGCATTCGTAGGCAAAACTGGTTGGCAAGGGAAGTTGCAGACTACATAAAAGCCAAGATCAGGACATACAAGGTAGCAAGAATGACTGGGAAGTTGGGCCATCAGGAAGCTTTTAAACTCCAATAAAGGACAACTAAGAAAACTATAAGAGAAAAGATGAAATATGAAAGAAAGCTAGGCAATAATATACAGCAGGATACCAAAAGTTTTATCCCCCAGTTATATAAAGAGTAAAGAGAGGTGACAGCTGATATTGGACCACTGGAATATGATGCTGATGAGGTAGTAACAGGGGACAAAGAAATGGCAGATGAATTTAACGGGTACTTTGCACCAGTCTTCCAGTGTGCACTTTCTTTCTGGCAGTCTGCTAGAGGTCCGTGAGTGCCACTACAGTTACAAAGGAAAAAGTGCTAGGCAAGCCCGGATGTCTTAAGATGGAGAAGTCACTTCAGCCAGATGGACTACATCCCAGAGTCCTGTGAGAAGTTGCTGAAGAGATAATGGATGCAAATGTCACTCCACCCTTTAAGGGAGGAAAACAAAACAGAGGTAATTATAGGCAAGTTAGCCAAACCTCAGTGGCTGGGGAAGTATTGGTGTCCATTATCAAAGATGAGGTTTCAGGGTACTTGGAGACTAATGATAAAATAAGTCAAAGTCAGCATGGTTTCTGCAAAGGGAAATCTTGCTGACAAATATGTTAGAATTCTTCAAGGAAGTAACAAGCAGAGGACAAAGCAGAGGCAGTGGATGTCTTTTAGTTGGACTTCCAGAAGGCATTTGATAATCTGCCACACACGAGGCTGCTTAACAAGATAAAATCCTACGGCATTACAGGAAAGATATTCTCATGTATAGTGGAATGGCTGCCAGCCAGGGGGAATAAAGGTGGCCTTTTCTGGTTGGCTGCCAATGACCAGTGGTGCTCCTCAGGGGCCAATATTGATTGTCAATGATTTGGATAATGGAATTGATGGTTTTGTGGCAAACTTTGTGGATGATATGAAGATAGGTGGAGTGGTAGTTTGGGCAGAGGAAGCAATGTGATTACAGCAGGACTTAGACAAAATGGAAAAAAGAGCAAAATGTGGCAGATGATATAGTGTTGAAAATGTACGATAATAATAGCGCAGACTATTATCTTAATAGGGAGAAGGTTCGAACATCAGATGTACAGAGTCTGTGGTAAAAGCAGCAAATGCAATGTTGGCATTTATTTCAAGGGGAATACAAGTTAAAAGCAGGGAGATAATGCTGAGGCTTTGTAAGACTTGTCAATCTGCACTTGGAGCATTGCCATCAGTTTTGGCTCCATATGTCAGAAAAGGTGTATTGTCATTAGAGAGGGGGTTTATGACGATGATTCCAGTAATGAAGGGGTTAACATACAAGGAGCGTTGGGCAGCATTGAGCTTGCACTCACTGGAATGGGTGGGGGGGGGGGGGATTCTCTTTGAAACCTACTGGACATTGAAAGGACTGGTTAGGGAGATAAGGGTTGATGTGGAGAGGATGTTTCCCATAGTGGGGGTATCTTGAATTAGAGGGCACAGCCTCATAACAGAGGGGTGACCTTTCAGAACAGAGATAAGGAGGATATTTTGTTCCCCAGAAAGTAGTGAACCTGTGAAATGTTCTGCCACAGACTGCGGTGGAGGATAAGGCCATGGGTTATTTAAAGACAAAGTCGATAGTTTCCTGATCAGTCAAGGCATCAAAGGATATTGCAGGAAAGCAGCCGTATGGGGTTGAGTGGGATCCGAGATCAGCCATGATGGAATGGCAGAGCAGACTCAATGGGCTGAATGGCCTAATTCTGCTCCTATGTCTTATTGGAGTATAAAAGTATAAATTTACCAAAACTATGAAGTCAGTTCTGAGCTTGCTATTTGCTATGCATGTATCCTAAAAATGTAGAAGACAATGATGTGTTAATGAGAAGTAGCTAAGAGATACAGATTAGAACATAATTAAGTCAATTGATAGAAACAATAGGGACATGATGTACGTGAGGTACGTGTAATACGCAACTATAGATCGATTACATATGCTAATGCAACTGGACCAGGAGATTGCTATAAAAAATGCTGTGTCCGGGGATCGGTGGGCAATCAGCGACTAGCTCAATGACTGTCTCAGCTTTGATTTGCAAATTAAAGTTTAACCCTTCTTGAAGAATCTTCTGCCTCTCTTGGTCATTTGTGAGGCACGAAAAACCACGACAGTCTTATGGTCTCTGTTAAATATGACTCACCACCACAGAGTTTTCTTGTAGGATTTTTTTCATCTCATCTTGTCCTGCTTTGACACATTTCAGCATCTCCTGGAGTTCATCCCTTTCCTTCAGCAAACAGGATTTTTCCTCTAGTTGCTGGAACTGCTGGTTAAATTCATCTTCCTGGATTACTGCTTCATGTTCTTTTGAAACCTGAGCTCTCAGCTTTTTGATTTCATCAAGCTGTACATCAAGCAGAGAATTTAGATGAAGTTCCTCAGCCTGCTTTTGCACCATTTCAGCATTTCCACATTTTCTGCCCCTCCCCTGTGAGGCTGAGGAAGTTCAAGAATGCTTTAAGAGTGACCTACTCCAGTATAATTTGGTTACAGAATGACTGTTTTAGCATGGTTTAGCATTTACAGTTAAGGGTTGGCTATCCGTTATAGGTGTATGCTTAAAAGTTTTGTCAGAAACAGAACTGTAACCAGATGGGCTAGGTAACTGTAAACATTGCCTGCAATAAAAAAATTGCTCGTTAGCCTTCATTACCTTCTGGTCTATCAAAGTGACAGTGTTAGTGTTTACTGCAAGCTACTGATATCCAGCCCCACAGCTCTCAGTGAAGTCTTATTTCTCAAGCACTGGGCTCTCCCACTAACACAGTTTGTTTTGCTTAGCCTCTCCACCCCTCCAAAACATCCTGTACCGTGTTGCAATTTTCTTAAAGTCTACCTGCTGAACTAGTCTTTACATTGCCTGTCCTATAGCTCCTATGATTTGTCTTTGTACTCCAGTGGTTTGGGACATAGTACAGTACTGGAATAGCTATTTAAAGGTCCATCTAAATTAATCTCTTCTGTGTAAGTAAAGTCCCCCATTATAACCATATAACCATATAACAATCACAGCATGGAAACAGGCCATTCCGGCCCTCCTAGTCCGTGCCGAACTCTTAATCTCACCTAGTCCCACCTACCCGCACTCAGCCCATAACCCTCCACTCCTTTCCTATCCATATACCTATCCAATTTTACCTTAAATGACACAACTGAACTGGCCTCTACTACTTCTACAGGAAGCTCATTCCACACAGCTATCACTCTCTGAGTAAAGAAATACCCCCTCGTGTTTCCCTTAAACTTTTGCCCCCTAACTCTCAAATCATGTCCTCTCGTTTGAATCTCCCCTACTCTCAATGGAAACAGCCTATTCACGTCAACTCTATCTATCCCTCTCAACATTTTAAATACCTCGATCAAATCCCCCCTCAACCTTCTACGCTCCAATGAATAGAGACCTAACTTGTTCAACCTTTCTCTGTAACTTAAGTGCTGAAACCCAGGTAACATCCTAGTAAATCTTCTCTGCACTCTCTCTAATTTATTGATATCTTTCCTATAATTCGGTGACCAGAACTGTACACAATATTCCAAATTTGGCCTTACCAATGCCTTGTACAATTTTAACATTACATCCCAACTTCTGTACTCAATGCTCTGATTTATAAAGGCCAGCGTTCCAAAAGCCTTCTTCACCACCCTATCTACATGAGACTCCACCTTCAGGGAACTATGCACTGTTATTCCTAGATCTCTCTGTTCCACTGCATTCCTCAATGCCCTACCATTTACCCTGTATGTTCTATTTGGATTATTCCTGCCAAAATGTAGAACCTCACACTTCTCAGCATTAAACTCCATCTGCCAACGTTCAGCCCATTCTTCTAACCGGCATAAATCTCCCTGCAAGCTTTGAAAACCCACCTCATTATCCACAACACCTCCTACCTTAGTATCATCAGCATACTTACTAATCCAATTTACCACCCCATCATCCAGATCATTTATGTATATTACAAACAACATTGGGCCCAAAACAGATCCCTGAGGCACCCCGCTAGTCACCGGCCTCCATCCCGATAAACAATTATCCACCACTACTCTCTGGCATCTCCCATCTAGCCACTGTTGAATCCATTTTATTACTCCAGCATTAATCAAAGCACATATACGTCAAATTATAGAACCCTGAGATTCATTTTCATGTGAGCATTCAACAATAAATACAAAAAAACAATAGAATCAATGAAAGACTGTCCCAATAGAAAGTAAATACAAAAAGAGATAAAATAATAAGCAATAAATATCGAGAACATGTGATGGCAAGTCTTTGAAGTGAGTTGTGGGAACAGTTCATTGATGGGGCGAGTGAAGCTATCCACTTTGGTTTAAGAGCCTGATGGTTGAAGGGTAATAACTGTTACTGAACCTGATGGTGTGGGTCCAGAGGCTCTTTTACCACCTTCCTGATGGCAGCAGCAGGAAGAGAACGTGGCCTGGACGGTGGGGGTGTGTGATAATGGATTCTGCTTTCCTAAGACCATGCTCTGTATAGATGTGCTCAATGGTGGGAGGACTTTACCCGTGATGGACTGGGCCATATCCACTACTTTTGTAGGATTTTCTGTTCAGGGGCATTGGTTTCCAAACCAGGTCATGATGTAGCCAGTTGATTTAGTCTTCACCACGCATCTATAGAAGTTTGTCGAAGTTTTAGATGGCATGTGGAATCTTCATAAACTTCTAAGAAAGTAGAACAATGCTCATATTCCCCTATTATTTCACACATTCATCTAGGAGCCTAATAAATCTATCATATTTGTCTCTAGTACTACCCCTGGCAGCATATTCCAGGCACCCACTGTGTAAAAACTAAACATCCACCCCCCCCACCCCACCTTAAATAAATACTTTCTAGTGTTAGACATTATGACCCGGCAAAAAGCTACCTGGTGTTTATTCTTCCATAGTCTCATAAACCTCTATCAGATCTTCCCTCAGCCTCTGGTGCCGCAGAGAAAACAATCCAAGTTCGTCTAAGCTCTTTAATAGCATGTTCCCAAAGCCTAGCATGCCATATGCCTTTGTTACCACCCTGTCAACCTGTGTAGCCATTTTCAGGGAGCTAAGGACTTGGGGGTCGCAGATCCCTCTGTACACCATAATTGTTAAAGGAATCTGCCATTAACTGTGCACTGTCCCTTTATGTTTAGTCTCCCCTAACCAAGTAATGGTCATCTGAAGCAGGTTGTTCCAACAAAAGCCTCTCTTCCTATTTTCACTGACATAAATGAAAATAGAAAACACTGATGCGTCTTTGGAACAGTGTAAGAAGTTGCAGTCAATGAGATAGAGAGTTAACTCTATAGTGAACGAAGAGTAGAGTAAAGGAAGAATCTGGCAGTTCAGGAGAAGGAAAAGGTGCCGCTGTGGACTTACTTTCAAGAACTCTGCGGCTAGCATACTGTGTATTGTTTGTTCGATTTTATTTTATTATTACATGATTTGTTCTCTTGTACATTGGAGGCTTGTTGGTTGTGTGTGTGTGTGTGTTATGTGTTTTTGTGGATTCTGTTGTGTTTTTCTTTGTTTAGTAACTGCCTGCACAGAAAACAATCTCATGGTTGTATGTGGTGCACATACTTGATTTAAAAAAATTTGAACTTTTGAGTTGGGAATTGGAAACCTGTTGAAAGTTTTCTAGTAAATATGGCTGTGCCCATCTCCTGACTGCTGTGAAGGCTGAAATGGAAGGGAAACTGGTTCTACCTTTTCTCCAGGCAGCTAAAGGTCTTTTTCCTGGCAACATATCTGTTGGATCTGATCTGCCAGAAAGAGAATATTTGAGATGGAGACTCTCCGGGAGGTTATTTTAAATTAATAATTTCAAAATCTGATGTGATACCTGTGTTCCACATGAAGAAGTTCTTTCTAGCTTTAGAAGAAGCATATCAGAGCATTGTACTAATATTGGTCAAGTTTTATTTTATCCTTAGCAGATATTTTTTGGGGTTAGGATATGTGTTGCTAAATTTTATGGAAAAAGTGAGTGTAACTAGTCATGGCGAAAGTGATGGAAACATTAAAAAGAATTAATTCAGTTGAAATATATTTAGAGTATGCTTCTTTTAAACCAGATTTAATACATTATTTTGAGTAAAAATGTAGTAAGTACACTGACCAGTGTTATTTAATACCATGTTGTCATCGAGAGCAGAATATTTGGTTATTATCATAACCAGTTCGTAGAATTTCTCATTGTGAACATTGTTTCTGCATATCCTGTATCATAAAAGTGACTAAAAACCTGTAAGTACAGTATATACTGTAGCTGGTAGTTAATGTAGCGAATCCTGAGGTTTTGTGCTCTACACTTTAGCATAGATTGCAGGTACATAGTTTTCAAAGCATCCTATGTTGAAGAGGTAGGAACCTACGTTTTGATTATTTTTAAACTGACTATTGTGATTTTGGAATGTGTTACACAAAGCTTAGTGATGACACTGCACTGATGAAACAATGAGCTTGTGCTTCAGAAGATTCTGTTAACAGACATTTCAGCTTTCCTTTTTGTTGTGGGGCTTTGTAGGTCTATTGGAGAGACTTCTGGAAACCTTAAATCTTTGTTCTTGTTAATTTTCTTATGAGCTTAGTTGAGAATTCGTTTATCACAGTGATTGTAACCAACCTTTTCCATCTCCAAGATATATACAATAGAGTGAGAACTATGGCAAATATCCAGTTGCTACTAAAGACCGGATTGGGTGAGGCTCCTGGAGCACAATTTGAGTAACCCAATGTAAAGTTTTCAACCTCCAAACTACAGTAGCATTCTCTGTTTAATTGTGTGTTTCTTTACAGGTGAACGGCCTTACAAATGCCCACAATGTCCTTACTCCAGTTCTCAGAAAACTCATCTGACCAGGCACATGCGTACACATTCAGGTTGGTATAATAAATGTGAGTGGGCTGAACTCCATTGAAATTTCAGGTGAATTAATGGAAGAATGTTGTGCCTTTTTGAAAGGAATCCATGTTTTAAGGAATGTTGGTTCAAATCCTGCCAGTTCAAGAACTTTGATTTATTTACACTCAGTGACCACTTTATTAGGTACAGGAGTGAAATCCAGTGTGGTTCACATTTAGCGATGCTCTTCTGAACACACAGTTATTTGAGTTACTGTCTCCTTCCTGTCAGCTTGAACCAGTCTGGCCATTCTCCTCTGACCTCTCTCATTAACAAGGTGTTTCCCCCCCCCCCCCCCCCCCCACAGAACTGGCTGTTATTTGTTTATCACACTATTCTCTGTCAGCTGTTGTGTAGGTTGTTGGTCTTTGAGGGGCCCTCTTCTCTCCCTAATTATTCTCTTTTTTTCCTTAATATATGTAAACTCTGTGGATTCTCCTTGATCTGCTCTGCCAAAGCTATCTCATTCACCTTTTTTTTGCCCTTCTGGTTACCATCTTGAGTATACTCCTACAGCCTTGCATTCCTACCAGGATTCAGTTGATCTCAGCTGCCTGTACCTGGCCCATACATACTTTCTCCTGACCAGAGCCTTGGTGTCCCTTGTCATCCAGGATTCCCTACTCCTGCTAGCCTTGCCTTTTACTTTTAATGGGGATGTGCAAATCTTAAATTCTCATTATCTCGCTTTTAATAGCCTCCCACTTGCCAAACATCTGTGACCTGCAATCAGTCTACTCCAATCAGCTTTTTGCATTTCTGTCTTAATACCTCAAAATTTGCCTTGCCCCAGTTTAGAACATGAACTTGATATCTGACCCTTTCAATAACCAATTTAAAGCTAGTTGTTAGTCCAGATGTGTTACTCAGTCCCTTACTGACTGCCTCCCCTCTGTGGACATCTTGCTGCCTCAGTGAAGCAGCCAGTATAATCAAAGATCACACCAAAGCCAGGCATTATCTCTTCTCCCTTTTTCCACTGGGCAGAGCATACAAAAGCCTGAAGGCAAGCACCACCATGCTCAAGGACAGCTTCTACCTCGCTGTAATAAAACTATTAAGTGATTCCTAGGACCACTCTCGATCTACCTCGTCATGATCTTGCACTTTATTTACCTGCACTGCACTTTATCTGCAGTTGTACACCTTATTCTACATTGTTATTGTTTTATCTTGTTTTACCTCATTGCACATTACAATCCGGGTATTTTCAAACTGGAAACCATTGATGAATTGGGAGATCCACTCTTTTCTGAAGTCTAGATCCGCAGCATTCAAATCAGGTGACCCTGATCGTTATATTAAAAAAAATCAAGATAGGACCTCCATAGAGCTATCAGAGATGCTAAAAGACAGTACTCAATGCAAAATTAAGTCTCAGTGCAGCCGTCATCTGTGGCAGTGCTTACTTACTATAATGTGTTACAAAACAGAAGTGGGCAGTATTGCCGACAACAGCACATCCCATCCCCAGGAGCTTAATGTATTCTCTGCCGGCTTTGAACAGAGGAAATGAAAATGTCACCATCTACCCCGATAGTCTCCAGTGCATGAATCTACAATCACCATTGCAGACACAAGATCAGTCTTCCAGAGGATGGAGCCGCAGAAAGCATTGGGCCCGGATGGTATCCCTGGCTATGTCCTTCGAACCCGTGCAGATTGGCTGGCAGGGGGATTTGCAGAAATTTTTAACCTCTCCCTGATTCAGACTGTGCTTTCCTCCTGCTCTAAGACCACTATAGTCCTGATACTGAAGAAATTCAAGATGAAGTGCCTTAATGACAACTGTGCAGCCTTGCATCTACTATCATTCTGCCTACCATCAAAACAGCTCTATGGCAAATGCCATCGTCCTAGCCCTACATTCATCTCTGGAGCATATGGATATTGTTTATTGACTACAGTTCTGCCTTCAATACTTTTATCCAAGCAAACTGATCACCAAACTCTGGACCCTGGAAGTTAATATCCTCCTCCACAAATGGATTAACAAACCACCATCAGTACAGATAAAGACTGGAGGCTGCAAGTCTATTATGGAGTTGGAGAACTGTCCATGTGTGTGGGTGGGAGAGATGTAAGGGGATTGTTTTGCTGTTGTGTTTTGTTGCTTGTTGTGTTCTGTGTTCTGCCAAGCGTCGTGGTCATGCAATGTTGGCACCAGCCCATCCTTTGGCTGTGTTGATTGTTAACTGTATACTTTGATGTACATGTGATAGATAAATCTAATCTAACAACAGCAAGTGGTAATTAAATATAATTTTTATAAGTTATCAGTTATTTTTTTTCCTGCTAATTTCATTATTTGAAGGCATTTGTTTCTTGATATTTCTTGCCATTTCTTACTTCTTGGTCAAATTGCAATCCTCTTAAACAGGAGGCTTAGCATTACTCCATCAAGCATGCAACAACGTCCACAATCCTGTTCCTATTTTCAGTGGACAACACTGAAGTATTTGTGTTGCAGCTGCTAGCTAATCTTCCCATTTCTAACATTGCAAGTCCAGAGTTAGATAGGTAGATAGATAGATAGATACTTTATTCATCCCCATGGGGAAATTCAACTTTTTTCCAATGTCCCATACACTTGTTGTAGCAAAACTAATTACATACAATACTTAACTCAGTAAAAAAATATGATATGCATCTAAATCACTATCTCAAAAAGCATTAATAATAGCTTTTAAAAAGTTCTTAAGTCCTGGCGGTAGAATTGTAAAGCCTAATGGCATTGGGGAGTATTGACCTCTTCATCCTGTCTGAGGAGCATTGCATCGATAGTAACCTGTCGCTGAAACTGCTTCTCTGTCTCTGGATGGTGCTATGTAGAGGATGTTCAGAGTTTTCCATAATTGACCGTAGCCTACTCAGCGCCCTTCGCTCAGCTGCCGATGTTAAACTCTCCAGTACTTTGCCCACGACAGAGCCCGCCTTCCTTACCAGCTTATTAAGACGTGAGGCGTCCCTCTTCTTAATGCTTCCTCCCCAACACGCCACCACAAAGAAGAGGGCGCTCTCCACAACTGACCTATAGAACATCTTCAGCATCTCACTACAGACATTGAATGACGCCAACCTTCTAAGGAAGTACAGTCGACTCTGTGCCTTCCTGCACAAGGCATCTGTGTTGGCAGTCCAGTCTAGCTTCTCGTCTAACTGTACTCCCAGATACTTGTAGGTCTTAACCTGCTCCACACATTCTCCATTAATGATCACTGGCTCCATATGAGGCCTAGATCTCCTAAAGTCCACCACCATTTCCTTGGTCTTGGTGATATTGAGACGCAGGTAGTTTGAGTTGCACCATATCACAAAGTCCTGTATCAGTTTCCTATACTCCTCCTCCTGTCCATTCCTGACACACCCCACTATGGCCGTGTCATCAGCGAACTTCTGCACATGGCAGGACTCCGAGTTATATTGGAAGTCTGATGTGTACAGGGTGAACAGGACCGGAGAGAGTACGGTTCCCTGCGGCGCTCCTGTGCTGCTGACCACCGTGTCAGACCTACAGTCTCCCAACCGCACATACTGAGGTCTATCTGTCAAGTAGTCCACTATCCAATCCACCATGTGAGAGTCTACTCCCATCTCCGTTAGTTTGTGCCTTAAGATCTTGGGCTGGATGGTGTTAAAGGCACTAGAGAAGTCAAGGAATGTAATCCTCACAGCACAACTGACCCCATCTAGGTGAGAGAGTGATTTGTGCAGCAAATACGTGATAGCATCCTCCACTCCCACCTTCTCCTTATACGCAAACTGAAGAGGATCCTGGGCGTGCCTGGTTTGTGGCCTCAGATTCTGTATTATCAGCCGCTCCATGGTCTTCATCACGTGCGACGTCAAGGCAACAGGTCTGAAGTCATTCAACTCCTTTGGTTGTGGTTTCTTCGGTACCGGGACAATACAGGATGTTTTCCACTGTCTGGGTACTCTTCTCTGCTCCAGGCTCATGTTGAAGATGCGCTGTAGTGGTTCTCCCAGCTCAGTCGCACAGGCCCTCAGTAATCGTGGGGAAACTCCATCCGGTCCAGCCGCCTTGCTGGTACAGATCTTCCTCAGTTGACCTTCCACCTGTGCAGCCGTAATCCTGGGCGTGGGCAAGGTCTCCTGTGAGTGGCTATTTTCCTGTGAGGGAAGTTATCTGCAGCACACCCAACGTCAGCAAGGTTGAGATCAGCCCGGGATCAACATCTGAACCCGTAATGTTGTCATGGTTCAGCAGCTCATTGGTTAATTAAGCTGAGTGAAGAACATGTTAATAATTCCTACTCCTGGCACAGAACAAAACTCAGTCCGAAATATGTTAAAGTTCAATCAGAGCTAAAAGCACAATCTTTGAAGTCAGTACCTGCAATAAATAGCAACAATTCATAACTTTAGAGAAATTCTTATGTTCCTTTTGTAAAAGCAATAAGCAGTTCAGTAATACATTATAAAGGCAGTCCATAGAGGGCAGGACGAGGGACTGAGTACATGGAGGGTTAGTTAGTACTGAGGAAGCAATACATTTGCAGCAGAACTCCTGACAAATTGGAAGAATGGGCAAAAAAGTAACAAACAGAAGACAGTGTTAGGAAATATATGACAATGCATTTTAGTAAAAGAAACAATAGGGAGGACATGGGTGCCATTACTGTCTAGATGCTCCAGAGATGAGTGTAGGACCAGGGAGATGGTGTCCACCATAGATCTGTTTCTGCTGTAAGCAAACCTGCCCACACATCTGCCTTCTCACCATACCCTTTGATGCCCTGGCTGATCAAGAAGTGATCAACTTTCGCCTTAAATATTTGGACGGACTTGGCCTCCACCGCGGTCTGTGGCAGAGCATTCCACAGATTCACTACTCTCTAGCTAAAAAAATTCCTCCTTGTCTCAGTTCTAAAGGGTCACCCCTCAATTTTGAGACTGTACCCTCTAGTTCTGGATACTCCCACCATAGGAAACATCCTCTCCACATCCACCCTGTCTAGACCTTTCAACATTTGGTAGGTTTCAATGAGATCCCCCGCATTCTTCTAAATTCTAGTGAGTACAGGCCCAAAGCTGTCAAAAGCTCCTCGTATGTTAACCCCATCATTCCTGGAATCATCCTCATGAACCTCCTCTGCACCCTCACCAATGACAACAGATCCTTTCTGAGTTATGGGGCCCAAAACTGTTGACAATACTCCAAGTGCGGCCTGACTGGTTTCTTATAAAACCTCAGCATAATCTCCTTGCTTTTATATTCTATTCCCCTTGAAATAAATACCAACATTACATTTGCCTTCTTTACCACAGACTCAACCTGTAAATTAACTTTCTTGGAGTTTTGCACAAGGACTGTTAAGTTCCTCTGCACCTGTGATGTTTGAACCTTTTCCCCATTTAGATAATAGTTCGCACTATTGTTTCTTTTACTAAAATGCATTGTCATATATTTCCTAAGACTGTCTTCTGTCTGTTACTTTTTTGTCCATTCTTCCAATTTGTCTGAGTCCTGCTGCAAACGCATTGCTTCCTCAGCACTAACTAACCCTCCACCTATCTTCATATCATCCGCAAACTTTGCCACAAAGCCATCAATTCCATTATCTAAATCATTGACAAACAGTGTAAAAAGTAGCGGTACCAATACTGACCCCTGAGGAACACCACTAGTCATGGGCAGCCAACCAAAAAAGGTCCCTTTTATTCCCACTCACTGCCGCCTGCTTGTCAGCAATTCCTCTATCCATGCCAGTGTCTTTCCTATAACACCACAGGAATTTATTTTGTTAAGCAGTCTTTATCAAATGCCTTCTGAAAATCCAAGTAAATGACATCCACTGCCTTTCCTATGTCCACCCTGCTTGTTACTTCTTCGAAGAGCTCTTAACAGATTTGTCAAGCAATGTTTCACTTTACAGAAACCATGCCGACTTTGACTTATTTTATCATTAGTCTCTAAGTGCCCCAAACCCTCATCCTTAATAATAGACTCCAACACTTTCCCATCCACTGAGGTTAGGCTAACTGGCCTGTAATTTCCTTTCTTTTGCCTTCCTACCTTCTGAAAGAGTGGAGTGAGATTTGCAATCTTCCAGTCCTCCAGGACCATGCCTGAATCAAGTGATTCTCGAAGGATCATGACCACTGCATCCATTATCTGTTCAGCAACCTCGCTCAGAACTCTGGGATGTAGTCCATCTGGTCCAGGTGACCTATCCACCTTAAGATTTTTCAGTTTGCCTAGCACTTTTTCCCTTTGTAATAATAATGGCACTCATTCCTGCTCCCTGACACTCACGGACCTCTCGCACACTGCTAGTATCTTACACAATGAAGACAGATGCAAATCACCCATTAAGTTCATCTGCCATTTCTTTATCCCCCATTACTACCTCACCAGCATCATTTTCCAGTGGTCCAATATCAATTCTCACCTCTCTTTTACTTATATAACTGAAAAAGCTTTTGAATCCTGCTTTATATTATTGGCTAATCTGCCCTCATGTTTCATCTTTTTCCTTGTAGCTTTTTTAGTTGCCTTTTGTTGGATTTTAAAAGCTTCCCAATCATCCACCTTCCCACTTAGTTTTGCTACCTTGTATTCCCTTTCCTTGGCTTTTATGCACTTCCTTTGTCAGCTATGGTTGCCTACCCTCACCATTTGTGAACTTCTTCCTCTGTGGGACATACCTGTTCTGCGCCTTGTGAATTATTTCCAGGAAGTTCAGCCACCTCTACTCTGCCGTCATCCCCACTAGTATCCTCCTCCAATCCACCTGGGCAAGCTCCTTTCTCGTGCCTCTGTAATTCCCTTTATTCCATTGCAATACTGATACATGTGAGTTGTGCTTCTCCTTCTCAAATTGCAGTATGAATTCAATCACATTATAATCATACCCTCCTAAGGGTTCTTTTAAGTTAAGCTCCCTAATAAGATCTGGGTTATCACACAACCCCCAATCTAAGATGGCCTTTCCTCGAGTAGGCTCAAGCACAAGCTGCTCTAAAAAGCCATCTTGTAGGCATTCAACAAGTTTCCTCTCTTTCGAACTGAAACCAGCCTGATTTTTACAATCCCCTTGCATACTGAAGTCCCCATTACAACTACAGGTAGTCCTTGAGTTACGAACGTCCGACTTACGGACAACTCGTACTTACGAACCGAGGAAGGAGAACGCCGTCTGCCATTTTAAGTCGTTGCCGTTGACACTGTGTGTGTTTAACTTTGTATTTGGCTTAAATTTTTCATAGTAAGATTCACCCTGACCCCGCCCCCGTTTCAGTCGGCTGGCGGTGCAGTGAGATCAGTGCCAGGCTCGAGAACAGAGTTCGATGCAGTGACAGACTGCTCCTGTGCTGGTTTGATGTCGATCCAGTGACTCCCGTACCATCCAGGCTGGATTGATGTCAAGTTCGCAACTCGACCTCGTTTAAAAAAAAAGCACTGCCACCTCCAGTTTAAATTCCCACGTGGAATATTGTGGAGGATCAAATACCCAAACCCAGCACAGTCTCCACTTGTCCCATTTAGCCTTTCTCAGTGCGGTGGTCCTTAGGACCCAGCGGACCTCGGGAGCCAGCGGAGCTCGGGACCCGCCGCCCGCAGTGTTTCTGTTCCATTGACGGGAAGCGATCGTGATTGAAAATAAAGTGGAAATAATAAAGCATTTGGAAAGAGGTGAAACGCATCGGTCATTGGAAAAGCCTTAGGCTACAGTCAGTCAACGATCGGAACAATTTTAAAGGAAAACGGATGAAGTGAGAATAATGGAGCATGTGAAAGGCCCTGCCCCAATGAACGCTACAATTATTACTAAGCAACGCAGTGGTTTAATTATTGGAATACATATGTTTCTTAAGTGTTTTATATGCATAGAAAGGTAAAATATATACTATATACTAAGACAAACGTTTGACTGACGCTAAATAATACCGGATGTACTTGTTCCGACGACTTAAAGACGGACTCAGGAACGGAACTCATACGTAACCCGGGGACTGCCTGTATCGCCTTCTTTCAGCATCGACTCAGTGATGCCCACAATGTCATATCATCCAATCTCTAATTGCATCACAGTTTGCCTGCCTTATTCCAAATACTATGAACATTTAAATACAGCAACTTTAGTCCTGAATTCTTCTCCCTTTTGAGTTTTGCCTCTGTGGTACAATTTAATTCTTTACTCTGTCTGGATTTGTATCTAATCAGTGGCTTGTCCTTCCTTACACTCATGTTACACTCATCTACTTGTAAGCTTGCTGGCTCATCCTCAACTCTATCATATTGGTTTCCATCCCCCTGCCATATTAGTTTCAAACACTCCCAACAGCTCTAGTAAATCTGTCCACAGGAATATTGGTTCCCCTTGGATTCAATTTGAGGCATGAATGAATGTTTTCTAGTTATTGCTACATTCAGGCATCAGTTGCTTCATTTGCTGAAGAGTTGAGAATGCAATGAAATGTTAGGCATTCATTAGTGAACACCCCATTTTTTATGTAATGACGGAAGGAAAGTCATCGAAGTAGCTGAAAAATGCTAGATCCACGAAGACGTTCCAAGGAGCTTCTGGAGTTTTACCCTGGAGTTGGGATGATTGACCTCTGACAATCATACCCATCTTTCTCTATGTTAAGTATGATTCCAATCATGTATTGACTTTCATTTTATTAGGGCTTGTGATGATTAGGTCTGTTTGATTTTTGTCTTGGTATTGAATTTAGCTCCTTGATTATGTTTGCCAGGTGCCAAATGAAAGGTGTAATGCATTATGGATATTTTTGATTAGTTGAACTTGGCTTCATTGGAGGGTAGTGGTTTCACATGTGTTTGATACTTGTGAAGTTTAATAAACAGACTTGAAAAGAGAAAACTGGTTAATGATCTGATACTTTTTACTTAATACTTTATTGACAAAATTTCTGTAGCGATTTAATTTTCAACTTTGTTCAGTGTTTTCTCAGTAGGTCAGTATAGAACTTGGTACCAGCACTTGTTAAATCAACAATGGGTGAAAGTATCTGCACTGTACATTGTCTTTCATCTGTATTCACTTGCAAAGTTAGGTCATTGTAGTGGAATTGACAGTAAAATAGAGCAGTGATGCATGGGGCCCTGATTGAAGTTTTATTTTTTTCCACTGTGCTTGGATCCTCTCTGACCATATTGCTTCCCAGACCTGGGGAGATTATGGTATTATGTCCTGAATTATCTTACAGAGAAACAGTTTGAAGTGATGATTTTGACCTCTCTTCTGCCACGCAGTGACCTACCCGTGGACAGTATTTTTGTCAAGTAGGTCTTTTGGGGGTCTTAACTCGGATCCTGTGTGCCAGTTATCATTTGTTTGAAAATTCTGTAAAAGGTTAGCATCAAACATGTTTATTGGTGAAAGGCTTGAATTCTTGGATCTCTAGTATCCTTGGGTATTTAGCTGTAGTTTTCATTGAAGGTGAAGCAAGTTTGCTCAGTGTGAATGAATTGTCTTGATATCAATGTGAAACTGTTTGATGAAATTCCAAGTCTCGGTCTCACTGGAGTTGAGTTGGCCCTGTCATTGGTTTGGCATTTTGTGTAAAACTGTAACTGCTTTGCTTTGACACCAGTTGCTTCATAATTAAGCAACATTAGGAGAGAATTCAGAGCTTTCAGGTCTGATTCCTGAACCAACAGACTCTTGCCCTTTGCCATAAGGCAGTTATCTAATTTGCATTTGTGGTCATGTTACTAGCATTATTAATGCACAAAGTGAAAGCATGTACAGCAGTGCACTAATATTCTAATGTTGAACAGTGCACATCTGATGGTTTTAAACCACATCCGGGGCAAGACATTTTCAGTCGATCTGTTTATTGGAAAACCAAGCTGTTAAATTTAATGGGTGTTGGCTGAGATTCTAACAATACAATTTTTAATGACAGTTATTATCCTTTATGCTAGCACTAGTTTTTATTTGAATTCAGTATGTACCTGCATGCTGGTGACATCTGTAGAATGATCATTCCACACTTTTGACACATTTTTCTAATCAACAAATGGGAGCCCAAGTAGTTATTGAATTAACATATTTTAATACGGGGCACTGGCTGCTACTAAGATATTTATATCACTGAAAATGTAACTTTAAGTAAACCAGTGATCTACACCTCAGCATGCTTCAGATGATTATGGTTTCAATACAGAATACTAAGTGTGTTGCACCATCATTCTGCGTAACTATGTTGCAAATTCTCAACCTTTGTGGATAAATGTGGTCACCATACAAAAGTGCTCAGTGAAGTATCTGACTATGTAATTGGGAAACAAAAAAAAATATTTGTTCAGTTACAAATCTATTATAAAATATAGTCCAAATGTAATGAGAGAAAATCGCAATGAAGAAACATAGAAGCTTCACCATATAGTCTGGTCAACTGGAAGTTTACTGATTTTCTAGAGCCTGAAAATGAATTTTGTGTTGAAATTACTTGGTGTCTCAATATTTGAGGTGGATTGTGTTTGCAAAGATTCGTTCAAAATAGAATGTCAAATGAGTGATTGCCAGCTCCTGGTTAATATTTCCTGCAGCATTGTTCCAGGTGAAAAGTAATAGTTTATTCTGAAGAGTTTTTATCTTTTCCTGTGTTTCAATTGTTTCTGAAAAGTGTGGTAATTGCTGCCATTTCATTACATGTTAATTTCCATTTTTCTACTATGCCTTCACTGGACCAGATTGTTTTTGAACCATTGTGGCAAGTATTTTCTTTCTGGTTAGTATTGGTGGGTATTCTCATTTAGTTGCTAGCATGCTATGTTTTTGTTATTTAGTCAGATTTTTCTGCCTTTCTATAAAATTGCTGAAATTATTGTTCAGAATTAGCTCATTCAATCCGTGCTCCAACTTGTGTCTTCCTAATCATTTCCTGGGCTGTCAATTGGTTCAGGACCAGGTGTGATCTGCTTCCCATAATCTTCAAGGTATTAATTGGGGAGGGCAGTGTTGTGCAGTAATTTTTTGCAGATAACTATATTAATTTCTTCAGCCAATTTATACAAAGCAGAAGGAGGGAATGCATCAGGTTTATACCTTTATTAGTTTTAGGAAGGGTCTAGTATATTTTCCTACATTCAGTTCAGATTATATCCTTTAAAGAATGCTGCTTTTAAATGTAAATAATGACAACTTGTATATGTATTAATGCATATTTTCTTTGATAAGATAACCTACTTTTAAAAATACTAAGAGAACATTGTTTCTATTTTTAAACATGCCTAACTCTTTCCCCCACTCTGAAATCTGATATTTGACAGATCTTGGATATATTTGAAACTTCCTCAATCTGGGCATTTGCTCTGATGACCAAGTTCAGTGAATACTGCAAATAGTATGTGCATGTTATTAATATTTGTGGCAGTAGATGTGTGTTTGTACATGCATGTGTATAGCCTTTAACTTGTGCCATCAGTGGTTCTTGTAGCTTTTCTGTATTGTTTTGCCGTTGCCCTTGGAGTGTTCTTTCTGTTGTTTGGTGTTCGGGCTAAAAGTTAAAAAATGTTCAGGTGACTTCAGTTGCATTTCAAGAATGGTTTAAAGATAAAGACTACGCCATGATGTATTTTTTCACTCGTAAAGTTGCTTGAAAGCATAGATGCTGCAGTATAGAATCAGTGATGTAGTTATAAACATTAAAATGTATGGGATTGCTCAAAGCTATTTCAGACAGTTTAGTGAGATTCAAAGGTTTGTGAGACTGATAGATTTTAAATTTCCCATACTTCCCATGATTCTGATCAAAACTATTGAAAAGTCCATATATTTTACAAATTAAGTGAATTATATAGTGAATAACGATATTGTAAAAACTGAGTAAGATAGTTAATTATTTCAGCAACCTCTGTTTGGTTAACTATAGTGATAGCAGCAGTTGGAGTTTTCAAGTCCATGGCACACTGTTCAGAATGAGCTAACTGTTTCATTTTATGTTTCAACAGGTGAGAAGCCTTTTAAATGTGATCAGTGCAACTATGTAGCATCAAACCAGCACGAGGTGACACGACATGCTAGGCAAGTTCACAATGGACCCAAACCATTAACGTGTCCTCACTGTGAATACAGAACAGCTGACCGCAGCAACTTCAAAAAGCATGTCGAGTTGCATGTGAACCCACGCCAGTTTCTGTGTCCTGTTTGCAAATATGCAGCTTCCAAGAAATGTAACTTGCAGTATCACATTAAGTCCAAGCATCCACATTGCAGTGACATTACTATGGATGTGTCAAAGGTGAAATTGCGTACCAAGCGACTTGAACTGGATGCTCCTCTTGCTAAGATGGGCAAGAAAATGCCAGACAAATTGCACCTGAAAAGATCTGAGAATCTGGATAAGAAGACCACTAGTAAGGCAGAGAAAACTACAGCAGTAGCAAAGGAGTACTGTTTGGACACCAGCTCAAAGGTGAAGACCCGAAATCATAAAGTTTTCAGTCACAAGCACCTATCAAGAAAAAGAGATAGTGATACAGAGAAAGCAAGGAAAATCAAGGGAACCAAGCGGAGGAGAAGCTTAACAGTAGAGGGATCTTTGCAACAGGAACCTGTAAATGAAGCACCTAGTGAAGCAAAAAGGAGAAAAATAGGGAAAGCTAAAGAATTGAATGAATTTGAAGCAAGGAGAAGTAGAATCAAATTAGACAAGACCTCACACAGGAAAAATCTTAAATCCAAACGAGTTAAGAAGAAAAACAAAAAATATATAAAAACTGGTGAGCATTCTACTAGTCGTGGTTCAGATAAATGTAAGAAATCTGATCAGCCTGAGCAACAATTAATTGTGTCTAAAAAGAAAAAAGATTCTTCCAGAAATTCTTCATGCAGTAATCCTTCTGTTGAAGGTAATCACAAAAAAGAATCTCAGAATATGGAACCACTTGGGGACAAAGCAATGAATAAAACTCCAGTTTGTATTGTTACTGAACAAAATGAAAATGCTTTGAATGTGCATTCTGCAGAAAATGCCAGCAAAATTGTTCAGAAAATTGCAAGAAAGTCCCAAACTACTTTTGACCACTTAACTCATCCTAAATTGGAGGAACCAATGTTGACTGAGACATTGACAGTGGAGGAAACTCCCATAGCTTCCACAGAAAATGGTGGGGCATTAATTTGTAGTTCTGGACAAGTGGAATGTGCTGCGCACACATCTAAGACCTGCAGTTATTTGAATAACTCAGAGCCAAAAGGAATGAATGCAGAAAATAACTTGATTTCTGATGCTGATCAAGAAAAGGATGCTCAAGTGATCAACATTGAGCTTGCTTTTGAAATTTGCAATTCAAACAATTCAAATGATGACCAAGATGGCATGGCATACCAGGCTGAGGGCCACAATGGCATAGATGATCAGATGAAAGTTGAAGATAAAACAAATAAGCTTATATTAGACATCCAGGATGATCAGAACAGGTTGCAGGATGATGTGAGCAAGGCTGCAGATGCATTGGATGACCAAAATAATCATCAGGATTGTACACACAAAATCCAGAGTGGTCAGCAAAACCAAGACCAGCTCCAGGATGATGGTGATGAGGATGTGAAAAACAAGCAAGAACAGAACAAGAAACAGAAGAAGGATGTGATGATGGAAATAGATGAAGATGAAGGCATTCATAGCCATGAAGGAAGTGAAACCAGTGAAGATTCAGAAGGGAGTGATGACTCTGGTCTGAATGGAGCAAAGCCTACTCCTGATGATACAATTAACAAAAGGATACCAGAAGATGTGAATGATGTTCCAGGAAATTTTGTTTGCATATTCTGTGATCGTATATTTGGCGTGAAAGGAGAGTTTACTAAGCACCTTAATCGCCACCTAGTAAATGTATACTATCTTGAGGAAGCAGCAAAAAACCAGGGATAAAACCAGTCCTAAGATTTGGCAAGTTTGCTGTAGAATATTAATCATAGTTATTACAAAATGCTTAAATCACTCTGAGGTGATTTAGATTTGTTTTTTTTTAACTTCTCTGGATTTTTCATTGCTAACTGCATGTAGTTTCTGCTTTTTTTTCCAAGTTTCTTGCTCATAATTCAAAGATAGTAGAAACACATTCATCTTCAATAGCTAAATTTGTTAATTGTGCTTTGTACCTGTTAATCAACCACTGATTTTGATTTTTCATTGCACTATTCGTACTCATTGTATCATTTAATCTAGTTCTGTTGTGTCCCTTTGTAAATACTTGGTAACACTGGACATCAAGATTTATTTTTCTGCTTTTACATGATCTGGGTTTTAAGCTGACCTACAATACTTGCTGTAGCTGTTTATAGTTCTAAAACTCAAGGTAGTGGTTTACTGAAGAAATCAGACTGTTGAGTGTTTGATTTGGGTGCTTCTCTGGTAATGCTAAAAGAATGCCTTTTTGCCGAGCATTCTTGCATTTCAAAGGCATTTGATGCATTTGTGTGCAATTTGGATTTAAACCTTGATGCACAATGCATGGAATTGGTCTGTTTCATAAATATGCAGTTTAGGCACTGTTTCATTAAAATTAGCTACTGTCTTTATAAATAATTTACTTAAATTGACAGCACAGTATTTTCTGATTATATGTTAAAACTATCCTCCATTTTATTCAAATCACAGGAGAGAGCACTTTGCAAGATGATACCAGATCTCATGTAACCAATGCCATAATACTTATTTAGGTTTCTGTAGAAAACAGTTCTTGGTAGCTTCACAAAAAAAAATCCAATATGGTGCTTAAACAGCTTATAAAATTGCACGAAATAAGTAATCAACTATGCAATATAATTAGTGTTAGTATATTGGTAGAAATGTTTTTCTGTATCATGTATTTATATTTGTGTGTTTAACCAACAGTTTGGGACTTGACCATTAACCAAGCCACTAACTGATTGAGAGTGCTGCCTGGTAAATGCGAAGTATCTCCTATTTGTATTTGACAGTAATGTGGTTTTCAAAAGGTGTCAAGCATCCCAAATAAGTAGAGGTGTAAAAATCCCTGTCTTGTTTCCTTTTCAGTTAGAGTAGTCACTTGGATACAGTCTTGCTGCATTCTGTGCAGAATTTCCTGTGAGCATCTGTAAATTGGTTTATAAATGGATCTGATTTGATCCCAATTTGAGTAATTTGTTTCTAAGTAGTGCACCTCTATAATGGTGAGAACTCGTTGCAGTCTTGGATCTGCACTAAAATGCTGCCTTCCAGACACAGAAAGAGCATTGCATGAACTTATAATTATTAGAATGCAACGCTGTAAGATTTGATCACCTCTGATAGACCTAGATAGTGTGTTGGTATGGCCAAAGAATATAAAGAACTGTGATTTCCATTTGTGCTTTCTTTTCTCCCAAATTAATATGTTGTGTTCAGTATGTTTGAAGTAGCCACTTTGAAGAATATAAAAAAATAATTTAAATACTGAATAGCATTTTTTGCTTTGACAATCACGTTGGAAAAGTCATGTATATCTGTGATCAAATTAAAACCTATTTATATGGATTTTTAACTGCAATCTGCTTGTTTTATGGTTTGCAGTACTTTTACACAAACTTTGCAGTCATCATGTTAAATTGTAGTATACAATTACAGTTAAAAATCTGTAATAATAGAGCTTGAATAATGAATGCTGTAAGAGGTCTGGAAATGTGAAAAATGCTTGGACTCTTTAGATCTAGAATATTTAAGTGCATGGCTTAGTGTACTCCTCTTGATGTTAAAATGCTTAATGGTTATTCCAGTTTCCCAACAATAACTGCAATAAGTAGTTAGTACACATTAAATAGCAAAGCATTTTTAATTTGATTTTAAAAAGCTCAGACTTTGCTGAGTGGCAGAGGATTTGTGTCCTGCTTCTTCAGATCTTGCCTGTCTCCTGAAAGAACCTGGATTAGTTAGCTTGTGAGTTCTGATTTACTTTCTCCTACTTTGAACGTTCTTCTCTGCACAATAATCGCACAGCAGGTGGAAGAAAGAATTCAGTCCTAAACCAGGCTGCTTCTCCAGGGTTTGGCATGCACTCTGGTATTCAGACCATCAACTAAGAAGGTGCAGTCCTTTTACAACATGAGTATAGGTACTTTGGTTTGTCTGTGTGCAGCAAATACTGGAAAATCATTTGGGGTGAGGCGTTACAGCTTGGGGCATTAAGAGTTCGGCTTTCAATTCCTGTGCTGACTATTCTACCCATGTCCACGTGTGTTTCCTCCGGGTGCTCCAGTTTCCTCCCTCAGTCCAAAGATGTACCAGTTAGTAGGTTAATTGGTCATTGTAAACTGTCCTGTACAGTACTTACACTAGTGTTAAATTGGTGGGTTGCTATGCAGCGCAGCTCGTTGGGCTGGAAGGGCCTGTTTGACACTGTATTTCTAAATAAATATAACCCCCCCCCCCCCCCCCAATTCCAAGTAACATCCTGACGAATTTCTTCTAGACCCTTTTGCTACCATATCCTACCTCTAGTGTGGCAACTAGAATTGTGCACAACATTCCAAGTGAGACTTGACCCCAAAGATTTGTACAGCTACAACATCATATCCCAACTGTTATACCCATTGCCTCGGTCTATGAATTCAAGCATGGAAAATGCCTTCTTTGCATTTGGGTTCTGTACTGCAATAGCACACTGACTTCCAGAAGTTTACAAGAAGGGAAGCTCCAATAAGAATTCTGATTCCTCAAATACTTACCCTCATTGCGAACTGTAACAAAAGTATTGATTGAAATGGAATATTTTGTACACCTAACCTTAGTGCACTTTTGGTTCGATCTTTTATAATCTGTAAATTAAGAACTTTAACAACAAGGCAAGTCAATATTTTGACCTGTTTTAACATTTTGGCTAGTAGACTTTACAGTTTCTATTGTTTGGGAGGCATTGGGGTAATATTATTTAGTGAAAATTGAAGAAATGCAATTATGTAAGATACTAAAAGGAATAATTAACAACAATGTGAGCCATTAATCACTTCATAATGTTATTATTCATTCTTTTAGATATAAATTGTTCTTCCCTCTTGGGAAAACTTCAGGATAAAACCGGAAAGTGGTTTTTATTGAAGGTAGTCTGTTAAAGCAGATTAATTAGGTATCATAATGTCTTGAACAGTTTTGATTCATTATGTATCTGCTTTAAAATGACCTGTAGCAAGTTTGTAAGTAGCTGGAAATGAGTTGAAATATGCTGCGGAGCTATCTGAAAGGTTGGCCATCTAATGGAAGTAGGCAGGAACACTACAAAGGAACAGTCAGTAACACTTGGCTTTGAACAATTTATTTAGATAACTGCCAAATGGCAGGTATGCAAATACTGTAGCATTTTTACAAAGCTCTAAGGGACCTCTCACAGCATGACTAACACTTCGCCTGTTCCATAAAAAGCACTTCCTTTGGTGCTGGTTTAAAGTGAAAATCTTAAGTAATTCAGAGTTGCTTTACACCATTATCTGTGCAATACTATTGTTTTCTTTCCTGATGATACCAAAGTTTTTTTAAAAAGCCTACTGTACTTTGTTTTCAGATAAATAAATTGATTTTTGATTTCAAGCATAAACGTTTATCAAAGAAAATGACTGACATTGTGTTGGACACGAAACTTTCATTATTTTAGTACAAGGGCTATGTGTATAAAGGTTATTTTCACAAAAAAAATTTGCCTTTTTGTTAACTAAAATTTAAAAACTAATCTCTGTAACTTTCTAAAAAGCATAGTATTTAGCAAAAGTTTTGCTGCATTAAAGTTTTGTAAACTGAATTGTGTCTGCTCTTTTATTTAGATTACTATAATTTTCATGCAATATTTTTTCTTAGACTGGTACAGTATCTGACAAAAACCTTTGTTCATCTAGGTTGAAGACTTTTGCATTACAATCCTTCCAGCCCGAAGAGAATGTTGAAGAGTTAGCAGTAGGGAAGGTCAGTGGCACAGTTAATAGAGCTGCTGTCTCATTACTCCAGCAGCCCAAGATCAATCCAGGCCTCCAGTGACATTTGCACATTCTACCAGCCAGTTTCTGCCATGTATTCTGGTTTCCTTCCATGTCCAAAAAATGTGTAGGTTAGCAGGTTAAATAGCCACTGGCATAGAATCAGTTAGCTGAAGGGCTGTATTTCTTCTTTCCATACTACACTGACTGATTTCCACTATTCCAGGTTAAGTAACGGATTTTTCTTTGCAAAGGAATTTAAACTTGAAGTGTTTATTAGTTTTTTAAGAGTAATTGTTAACGTAGTGTTTATGAGTGAAAGTGAGCTCACTTTCATAAAACTAAGTTTTCTAACAAAGGAAAAACTACTAATTCAAATTATACTGATTACATTCCACAAACCATTGAATCATTAAAACACCAGTCATTTTGTGCTACTGCTGATTTATTTCTGAATTTTGTTTCAAAGCAGAAATCTTTAATGGCCTCATAATATTTAATTTGTCTTCAGTGAAATGCAGTATTTGTACAGTGGGAATAGTAATAGCCCCTTTGTGCACATAAATAGAAGAGACGATAACCATAGAACAACCTTAATTATCTGCATTTGTGCTAGAATATATCTCCATGCAAATGTGGGAGTGCCAAGAATGTAATTGGAAATTATTTCCTGATGCCCCAGCATTGGACTCCTCATGAAGCCAATGGCAGTCTGCGAACCTCTGCAAATTGTTTTAGTAGTTTTGCAGAGGAAAACTGTCAATTGAACCATCACTAGATTAGAACTAGTACTAACCCAGCAAATCAAATTTAACTCAGCATTTAGTATCATTAACCCCTCAAAGTTAGTAAGCATCAAGATCTTGGCCTCAATACCCTCTGTGTGCAAATGGATCCTCAATTTCTTCACTTACAGACACCTGTCAGTTCAGATTAGCAACAACATCTCCTCCACAATCTCATCAGGGGGCTTTAGCCCCCTGCTCTACTCACTTTGTACTTATGACTGTGAGCTAAGTACAGCTCCAATGCCATATTTACATTTGTTGGCAACACCACTGTTGTTGGCCAAATCAAAGGTGGGGACAAGTTGGCATATAGAAGGGAAATTGAAAATCTGGCTGAGTAGTACCACAACAACTTCTCACTCAATGTCAGCAAAACCAAGGAGCTGAATGAGTTCAGAAAGAGGAAACCAGGGGTCCATGAGCTGGTCCTCATCATGGGATCAGAGGTGGAGAGAGTAAAGAACTTTAACTTCCTTGGTGTTATCATTTCAAAGATGTCTGGTGGAGGAGTATTTTGACGGGTTGCATCACGGTCTGGTATGGAAACACTGATGCCCTTGAATGAAAAATCATACAATAAGTAGTGGATACAGCCCAGTCCATCACAGGTACAGTTCTCTCCATCGCAGGGTGCATCTGCACAGAGCATTGTTGCAGGAAAGCAGCATCCATCATCAAGGACCTCTGCCACCCTGGTCATGCTCCTTTCTCACTGCTGCCATCAGGAAGAAGGTTCAGGAGCTGTTATTACTTCTCAACCATCAGGATCTTGAATCAGAGGGTCATAACTTCACTGAACTTCTCCCGCCCCATCACTGAACTTTTCCCATGACATACGGAATCACTTTCAAGGACTCTTCATCTCATGTTCTTGATAATTTATTGCTTATTATTTTCCTTTTGTATTTGCACACTTTGATGCCTTTTGCACATTGTTTATTTGTCCTGTTGGGTGTGGCCTTCCATTCATTCTATTATGTTTCTTGGATTTACAGAGTATGCCCACAAGAAAACATATCTCAGGGTTGGATATGATGACATATGTACAGTACTTTGATAAAAATTTACTTTGAACTTTGAGCATATCTTTGAATATTGTACAGTGGCTTTGCGGGAAAAGGTTAAAGAGGTTTTCTAAAAATTTAAGTACATATTAATTTTTTTTTGAAATGTTCAGTCTCTTTGGTACAGAGATAGTACCTTAGGAGTGAAACATTTCTTTGTGTTTTTTTACTTAACATACAATATTCAGTGTTTAACAATTTAATCTCTACTTTTGAAAGACTGATTGCAGATTGGGTTAACTGCTTTATACTTGACATTGAGGTTTCAACTGTTTATGATCATTCCCATTACATGGTCTCTATCATTGCCTCCAACAATATTTTAATGTAGTTGAACAAACACCACCTTGCCTTTTGGTTGGCTGCGTAGCAGCTACTAGGTTAAACACTGAAATTAACCACCTCGGCTCATAACCAGTGCCCTTTTTTAATGGACATAGCTGTTCATAGAGAAACTCCTGCTCTCTTTATTACATTTACCACCACTTGCGTCCAGGCACTTAACCTTTCCTGCTACTATTGATCATTCATTCCCTAGTCTTGTATTTGATAGAAAGCTGAACATTGCTAACTTTTCCAGATCAGCCACTGACCTGTCTAAAATTATTACATGATTTTCGTTGTGATTTTCAGCATCTATGGTATTTTGTTTTGATTTTACAGCTAGCTTCTGTAAAGCTAACTGTAAAATCCCTTACCCTGATGCAGAGTCTTTGAGCTGGAATCTATGCAGGACCTGATGAAGGATCTCAGCCCAAAGTGTCATCTGTTCATTTCTCTCTGTAGATTTTAACTGACCTGCTGAGTTCCCCCACTGTGTTGCTTAAGATTTTCAGCATCTGCAGAATCTTGTCTCTGACCTGAAAAGATGGTTCTTTTTATCTTCCCAAAAATTCAGCTGAACCTGTTTTTCCAGCACCGGAGTTGGACTGAAAATATGTGCAAGCTGTTTCTTTCCTCATTCTAGGAACGTGGATGTCATTATCAAGCTTAAGCATTTATTTATTCTCTCCAGTTTCTCTGAAGAGTAATTAATAGATAATCATATGTGACTCCAGTACGTACTGCATTTCGCTGTGGTTAAGGGCAGAGGTTTCCCTTTCGCAAGCACGTTATTTTGACTATCTGTTAATTATCCTTGTTGAAGTGCTGATGCGACACTCTCCCAAACTGCTACAGTCTGGTGAAGCTAATGCTGTTGGGTAGGATATTCCAGGATTTAGAATCAGCGATAGTGCAGAAATGCCTTTTGATTTAGAAAAGAACTTGCACATGGTGGTAGTCCCATATGTCTGCAATAATGAAGGAAGGGAATCAGGTTATGTGTTTGTAAGGTGCCGCTTAAGTAATTCTGGCAAATAACTAGTTATTTTGTACAATGTCATGGTGCAATTGTAGAGGAAGGAATGAATGAATGTTTAGCATGGTGGGTGGGCTACAATCAAACTGCCACCTTCTACATTGTTGCTGATGTTCTTTTTGAAGTTGGTATTTTCAAGTTAAATGGGCATGTTCCATCACAGTCCCACTTGTACCTTAGTTGGTGCAAAACTTAGTTGCTTGCTGCAGGAAACCCTCATGACCACAAATTTTATGCGGCAAATCTAGATAAATCTATGATGGGGAGGGGTTGGGGAGGAGCTTTGTGAGTTAATACTATTGAATGTCAGGATAGGTTGTTAGGCTTGCTCATTGTGAGTACTTAGAGGTATTGCCTGGAACTGATGTAGCATTTATAGTTGACCATGTCTGAACGTCTAGGCTTTGCTGCAGGTTGGTACAGATTGTTTCAATTGTCAAGTTGCTGCAAATGTAATTGAACATTTACCTTATTGCAAAGATCAAAAATTGAGGTGAGGTATTTGTTAGTACTCCTCTGGGGACAAAAGTGACTTGCTTCCATTCCACTTCTGTGGTTTTTGAGGTGCTTAAGAATCTGTGGGATCTACAGACTCTGCCATAGGAATGTTATAGGAGGTGGTATATGTCTTTCATCATATTCACAATGCTTTTGTGTTGATACTGCTGCTGCTTGTATTTTACTTGGAATAATCAGATAGTTTATCTTTGGATTTGGGATTTGTGAAGTAGCTTTTCACCCATTGGGAGAAGTCAGTGAGCAAGCTCCTTGTGATGATTTTCCTTCTGGCAGATGGGAGATCCAACTAGACTTGTTACTTTGAAGCCAGACAACTATATCTAGACACGTTACTATTCCAGCTGAGGAGGTTGTTATGAATTTGAGTCAGAATGTTCACTCTTATCAAATTTTAGAACCATCTGTTTCAGCTGCTCTGTTGTCTTCCATTACCAGCCTCTTGTTGGTCTGCAGTTAAGAGAGATGGACAGGATGGTGTTGTGGAAGGGCGTGAGGACAACTGAGTTGGTAAGTTCTTTGCCATACTTCTTTCAGTGAGTGCTGTTGCTCTCAGTCCTTGCTTTGGTCTCAGCGGGATGGGGGCACTTCTCTTGATAATTCTAACAGCCAATCTGATGGTGAGATGTAAAAATTGCATTTCCTCAAATTTTCTATCTCAGCATGTTATGTTTAAATACTTTGGTGTTAGGCTACATATTTAAACCAAGGTTGCAAATAACTTGTATGAAGCAGAAACCACAAAAAATAAAATTACAACAAGTAAATATATTTCTAAAGATGATGCTGAAGTAAAATATTCAAGTTCAAAGTAAAGTTTATTATCAGAGTATATACATACCACCACATACAACCTAGAGATTCTTGTTATATGGGCGTAGCAACTATAAATTGTAAGCAAACTGTGCAAATGCAGACATAAAAATAAATAGCAATAAATAAGTGTGAAATAACTATAGCAGAGTGTAGTTATCCCCTTTTGTTCAAGAGCCTGATGGTTGAGGGGTAGTAATTGTTCTTGAACCTGGTGGTGCAAGTCCTGAGGCTCCTGTACTTTCTACCTGAGGGTAGCAGTGAGAAAAGAGCATGGGCTGGGTGGTGAGGATCTTTGATGAATGCTGTTTTCTATGGCAACATTTCATTTAGACGTGCTCAATGATTGGGAGGTTTTACCCGCGGTGTACTGGCCAAATCCACTATCTTCTGTAGGATTTTCCACTCAAAGACATTGTTGTTCCCATACCAGGCCATAATGCAGCCAGTCAGCACACTTTCCACTATACATCTATAGAAGTTTGCCAAGGTTTTCAATGACATGCCAAATCTCCTTACACGCCTGAGAAAGTAGAGGCGCTATTGTGCTTTTTTGCAATTATATTTGTATGATGGGTCCAGAACAGGTCTGCTGAGATCGTGATGCTCAGGAATTTAAAGTTACTGACCCTCTCCACCTCTGATCCTTTGATGATTCTTCGGTTGTCCATCGAAATCCGATTATGACGTCCACTCCTTTAACGGTGAGATTTTTGATGACTGTACAATCCTATCCTGGACCCACAAGCTCTATTGTTGGTGGGACATGTATATGTGGTAGTGGTGGCAACCATGGCTGCATTTCTCCTGGTTCTCTTCAGCTGTCTTCTGGTTGTTCTTTCCATCTCCAGAATACGAACCCCATCCCTACACAGCTGTCGCCCAGTGTTACGGTCAGCAGCAACATCCTCCAGGTCCTCAGGTCTGATCTCGCACTTCCTCAAAGCATTTTTCACCTGATCCTCATAGCGCTTCTTCGGCCCTCCAGCTGAGCATCGACCATGATGTAGCTGGCCGTATAACACTCTGCGGGGTAGCCGACATGGGGGCATCCTTATCACGTGCCCCAGCCACTGCAACTGACGCTGAGTGATCATGGCTCAATACTTCTGCAGTTGGTCTTTACAAATATTTCAGTGTGAGGCACCCGCTCACGCCAGGTAATTCCCAGGATGCGCTGAAGGCAGCTTCTGTGGAAGCGCTCCAAGGACTTGATGTGACGGCTGTAGGTTACCCAAGCTTCACAGCCATAAAGGACGATGGTGACACTGACCGCTTGGTATACAGCGACCTTTGTGGAGGGACGAAGGCTCCTGTTCTGAAAGACTCTATGTCGATGTCTCCCAAAGGCAGTTGATGCCTGTTTAATGCGGCTCTGTATGTCGTCGTCAATGCCGCTGTCCTCAGAGAGAATGCTCCCCAGATATTTGAAAGATGGCACTACTGACAGCTTTTCGTCACCAACGGTGAAGGCAGGTAGGGTGGGTGGGACACTGGTACTCCATTGGCAAGCCATTTCCGTCTTGGTGGTATTGACAGTCAGCCCCATCCTGCTGTACGCTCTCACCGCCACAGCAAGGACAATCTGAAGATCCTCCGGAGTATGGGCCACAAGAGCACAGTCATCTGCATACTGCAGCTCCAGGACCCGTTCTCTATGGAGTTTGGTGTTTGCGTGGAGCCTCCTGATGTTAAAGAGGTTGCCAGCTAATCTGACGTCCACTGCCACACTGCTGCTGTCTTTAATCTCGTTGTGGAGAAGCTTGGTAACACACAGGAGGAAGATGTTAAAAAGCACTGGTGCTAGCACACACCCCTGTGCATACAACGAAGGGCTCGGACTCTTGTCCTCCTATGGTCATCCGAGCAGTCATCCCATCGTGGAACTGGCGGAAGATGTTAACAAATTTATTGGGACAGCCAAACCTGAGGAGGACATCCCATAAGAGCTCTCTTTGCACAGTGTCGAATGCTTTGGAGAGGTTGACAAAGGCCATAAATAGGTTCTGATGTTCACTGGCTCATGGATCTCCTGGTTTCCCTCTCCTGAAGTTTAGTAGCAGCTCCTTGGTCTTATTGACATTGAGTGAGCAGTTGTTATTACACCACTCAGCCAAGTTTTCAATCTCCCTCCTGTATGCTGATTCATCATCCCCTTTTATACAGCCCACAACATTAAACCCATCATCATTAAACTTATCCAGATATCATATGATATATCACATATAAACACCTGAATTCTCCCAAAGTATTTTTAAAACATTTTCCTGAAGAGAAGACAGGATCTCAATTTAAATAGCCAAAACCCAGTGAATGTGATGATAGATCACCGCTGTCTTGGAGGGAAAGATCACTACACATTAAAGCTGCAGCAGTTTGGGAAGTTCACAACTACAGATGTGCTGGGCTGTCTGCACCACTCTCTGCAGAACCCTGTGATTAAGGGAGGTGCAATTCCCATACCAGGCAGTGATGCAGCCAGTCAGGATGTTCTCAATTCTGCCCCTGTAGAAAGTTCTTAGGATCTGGGGGCCCATCTTCCTCAACCATCTAGGGTGAAAGAGGACCACATAAGGTTCTCAGTGATGTGGATGTTGAGGAACTTAAAGCAGTTTACTCTCTCAACCCCAGATCCATTGATGCCAATAGGGGTTAGCCTGTCTCCATTCCTCTGTAGTCCACAACCAGTTCCTTTGATTTTTAGAGCAGCTTGTTATTGAGCCAACTGGGGGATCAGCTTTTCTGAATTGGGTATTATGTAATGAACTGGAGGTGATTGGGGAGCTTCAAGTAAAAGAACCTTAGAATGCAGTGATCACAATATGACTGAGTTCAACTTGAAATTTGATAGGGAGAAAGTAAAGTCTGACATAGCAGTATTTCAGTGGAGTAAAGGAAATTAAAGTGGTGTGATAGAGGAGTTGGCCAAAGTAAATTGGAAAGAGATGCTGGCAGAGATGACAGCAGAGCAGCAATGGTGTGAGTTTCTGGGAGAAAATGAGGAAGGTGCAGGACAGATGTATTCCATAAATGAAGAAATACTCAATTGACAAAATAGTACAACCGTAGCTGACGGGGAAGTCAAAGCTAATGGAAAAACAAAAGAGAGGGCATACAACACAGCAAAAATTAGTGGGAAGACAGAGGATTGGGAAACTTTTAAAACCCTGCAGACAGCAATTAAAAGAATCATTAGGAAGGAAAAGATGAAATATGAAAGCAAGATAGCAAACAATATCAAAATGGATAGTAAAAGCTTTTTCAAGTATGTAAAAAAAAAAGAGATGAGAGTGGATATAGAACTGCTAGAAACTGAGGCCAGATAAATAATGAGGGACAAGGAGATGGCAGGTGAACTAAATGAGTATTTTGTGTCAGTAGCAGTGTGCCAGATGTTGAAGGGTGTGAGGGAAGAGAAATGAGTGCAGTTACTATTACAAGGGAGAAGGTGCTCACAAAGCTGAAAGACCTAAGGGGACATAATCACCCGACTAGATGAACTCCACTTAGGGTTCTGAAAGAGGTAGTGGTAGTGATTGTGGAGGTATTAGTAATGATCTTTCAATGATCTCTGGCATGGTGTCAGAGGGCTGGAAAATTAAAAACAACACAGAAAAAAAAAACTACACCAGACTACAGACCTACCCAGGACTGCATAAAGTGCACAAAACAGTGCAGGCAGGCATTACAATAAATAATAAGACAATAGGCACAGTAGAGGGCGGTAAGTTGGTGTCAGTCCAGGCTCTGGGTATTGAGGGTTGATAGCTTGGGGGAAGAAATTGTTACATAGTCTGGTTGTGAGAGCCCGAATGCTTCAGTGCCTTTTCCCAGATGGCAGGTGGGAGAAGAGTTTGTATGAAGGGTGCATGGGGTCCTTCATAATGCTGTTTGCTTTGCGGATGCAGCTTGTAGTGTAAATGTCTGTAATGGCGCTGAAATGTCTGAAGGTAGAGACGCTGCTGAGCTTTCTTTGCTATGGAGCTGGTGTTGAGGGACCAGTTGAGATTCTCTGCCAGGTTAACACCAAGAAATTTGGTGCTTTTAACAATCTCTACCGAGGAGCTGTTGATGTTCAGCGGGGAGTGGTCGCTCCGTGCCCTCCTGAAGTCAACAACCATCTCATTTGTTTTGTTCACATTCAGAGACAGGTTGTTGGCTCTACACCAGTCCGTTAGCCGCTGCACCTCCTCTCTGTAAGCTGGCTCGTCGTTCTTGCTGATGAGACCCACCACGGTTGTGTCATCGGTGAACTTGATGATGTGGTTCAAGCTGTGTGTTGCAGCAGTCGTTGGTCAGTAGAGTGAACGGCAGTGGACTGAGCACACAGCCCTGGGGGGCTCCAGTGCTCAGTGTGATGGTGTTGGAGATGCTGCTCCCGATCTGGATCCCGATCAGGAAGTCTAGGATCCAGTTGCAGAGGGAGGTGTTCAGGCCCAGTAGGCTCAGCTTTCCAATCATTTTCTGAGGGATGATTGTGTTGAATGCTGAACTGAAGTCTATGAACAACATTCGAACGTATGTGTCTTTTTTGTCCAGGTGGGTTAGGGCCAGGTGGAGGGTGGTGGCAATGGTGTCGTCTGTTGAATGGTTGGGACGGTACACAAACTGCAGGGTGTCCAGTGAGGGGGGCAGCAGGGTCTTGATGTGCCTCATGACGAGCCTCTCAAAACTCTTCATGATGATGGATGTGAGTGCAATGGGACGGTAGTCATTGAGGCAGGACACTGAAGACTTCTTCGACACGGGGATGATGGTGGCGGCCTTGAAGCACGTTGGAACAGTGGCGCTGCTCAGGGAGATGTTGGAGATGTCAGTGAGAACATCTGCTAGCTGGTCTGCACATCCTCTAAGCACTCTACCAAGATTATTGTCTGGTCCAGCAGCCTTTCGTGGGTTGACTCTGCACAGGGTTCTTCTCACATCAGCCATGGTGAGACACAGCACCTGGTCATTTGTAGGAGGGGTGGACCTCCTCACCGCCACGTCATTTTCTGCCTCAAAACGAGCATGGAAGTTATTCAGCGCATCTGGGAGGGAGCACAGTCAGGTGATGCTGTCCTGTAGTTGACGTCCTGAATGCTCTTCCACGTGTGCTGCATGTCACCGCTGTCCTGGAAGTGGCTGTGGATTCACTGGGCGTGTGCACACTTTGCCTCTCTGATGGCCCGGAACAGTTTGGCCCTTGCCGTTGTTAGGGCTGAAAGCTAGTACAAAGTTGTTTCCTTAAGGAAAAATCTTGTCTGATGAACCTGTTGAAATCCTTTGAGGAATTACCTGTAGGATAGATAAAGGGGATGTAGTGGATGTTGTCTATTTGGACTTGCAGAAGGCCTTTGACAAGGTGTCACACGTGAGGCTGCTTAACAAGTTAAGAACCCATAGTATTACAGGAAAGGTACTGGAATGGGTAGAGCATTGGCTGATTGGTAGGAGGCAAATACTGGGGAGAAAAAGGATCCTTTTCTGGTTGGCTGCCAGTGACTAGTGGTGTTCTGCAGTGGTTGGTGTTGAGACCACTTCTTTTTATGCTGTATATCAATGATTTAGATGATGGAATAAATGGTTTTGTTGCCAAGTTTGCAGAGGGGCAGGTAATGTTAAAGAAACAGGTAGGCTGCAGAGAGACTTAGACAGATTAGAAGAATGGGCAAGAAAGTGACAAATGAAATACAATGTTGGAAAATGCTTGGATATGCACTTTGGTAGCAGAAATAAATATGCAGACTATTTTCTAAATGGGGAGAAAATCCAAAAATCTGAGATGCAAAGGGACTTGGGAGTCCTTGTGCAGAATACCCTAAAGGTTAACTTGCAGGTTGAGTCAGTGGTGAGGACGGCAAATGCAATGTTAGCATTCATTTCAAATCTAGAATACAAGAGCAGGGATGTGTTGCTGAGGCTTTATAAGGCACTGGTGAGGCCTCACCTTGAATATTATGAACAGTTTTGGGCTCCTCATCCTAAAAAAGATGTGCTGGCATTGGAGAGGGTCCAGTGGAGGTTCATAAGGATGATTCTGGGAATGAAAAGGTTATCATACGAGGAACGTTTGATAGCTGGGTCTGTACTTACTTGAATTTTGAAAGATGAGGGTGGATTCCAGGTGCTTGGGTATATTTACGGCAGAGCTTGATAGGTTCGTGATTGGACATGGCATCAAAGGTTACAGTGAGAAGGCTGGAGAGTGGGGCTGAGGAGGGGAAAAAAGGATCAGCCATGATTGAATGGTAGAGCAGACTCAAATGGGCCTAATTCTACACCTATCTGTTATGGAAAGTAGAATTAAAATGGGTGGACATTAGGAAATCCCATCTGTTGTGGCAGACAGAGCGAAGTTGCTAAATTAATTGTTCCCCTCATCTATGTTAGGCCTTCTGGATGTAAAGGCGGCTGCACTGAGAGCACCAGATCAGTAGACCAGCAATGGTGTATATTTGTTGCCGCATCATCACTAAAGGCAAGTATGTACATCTACTGTCTATATAAGATCAAAACTATGAGCGATGTTCCCAGTATAGTCTTATCATTGTTCTGTTGTAGACAAAGTGAGTCTTCTTATACTCCATTTCCATGTAACAAAAACATGTTACTCGTGCTTAATCACTGGAGACCACCAACCTCTGTACTTGCACACTCTCGAAGTGGCTTGTCTCATACTAGTTAAATTTAATTAAACTTGCAAATCATATTAATCACTAAATAGGTACTTTGCATCGGTACTTACTGAGAATGATTTGAAGGACAGTGAAAACAGAGTTGGGCATGCTAATGTGCTGGGATATTTTGAGATTATTTTGGAGATAATGCTGGGTCTTCTAAAAGCATTAAGATGGATAAATTGCAGGGCCTGGTGGCATATAGTATATCCCAGAATACTGAACGAAGCAAGTAAGGAGGTTGCTGGACTTTGACAAAGATCTTTGTGTTTTACTAGCAACAGGCGAGGACTTGGAGGATTGGAGAGTAGCAAATGTTGTTCAAGGGAAATAAAGATAACCCAGGTAATTATAAATCAGAGTCTCATGTTAGTTAGGGAAATTATTTAAGGTGTGTTATGACCTCGGCCCCCTCCTTTGTGAGAATCGCAAGAGCCCTAGTCGAGGGGGGGTCAACTGACCCAAGAGAGAGAGAGACGTGCGGAAGACCACGTTCTCCCGAGAAGCAGAATAAAGGCGATATTGACTATTGTCTCATGAAGACCACGTGAAAAGCCCTCGGGCAAAGTGGGCTGGTTGAGAGAGAGATCGCATCACCTGCAACCTGATTGACACCTGCGATCCCGTGAAGAAGTATAAAGGAGGGTCTGAGGGGGGGGGCAAGTGTTTATCCTTTCTCAACCATCTCTCTCTCTCCACAACGTGAAACCCCAGCGGTTCCCAAAAGGGAAAAGCCTGCAAACTTCTGAGTGACTCTTTATATTTCAATTGGACTCAGTATTAACCCCTAAACAACTATAGAGCTTATTTCTGATTGATTATTATTACACCGGTGTTTTAGATTGAGTTTTGACGATGTATTGATCTGAATGTTTTGTATTAACCATACGTTTGTGCCCCTTTTTGAATAAAACGTTTGAAAATAGTAGCATCCGACTCAGCTGATCCCGCTATCTTTGCTGGTAAGTTACCTGGTTACGCGGTTACGTAACAGGTGATACTTCAAGACAGAATTTATGTGCATTTAGAAATGCACAGGCTGCTTAGGTACAGTCAGCATAGCCTTGTGTGGAGCAGTTCATGAGGTACAAACTTGATTAAGCACCTTTGTTGCCTCAAAAACAGCTCAACGAAGGTAAGACAGGAGGTATTATCTACGTTGATTTTAGGAAGGCATTTGATAAAGTCTCTACTGGTAAATTGATCCAGAAGATAAAAGCGAATTGGCTAGATGGCTGTTATTCTGGCTGGAGGTACATGATGTATTCTACAAGTATCTGTGCTGGAACTTCCGTTTTATTTATATATTACATACAGACACAGTATATATATCTAATACATGAGATTTGGATGAAAATGTTGATAAGTGCATTAGCAAGTTTGTGATGAAACTGAACAATGTAAAGGAGTATTAATGTTGCATTTTGGGATTAATGTTGCATTTAAGGAGGAAGTTAAAGTTAATAGTATTCAATGGCATTGAAAGTGGCTTGCAGGTACATGAGGTAGTAAAAGTGTGTGGCATGCATGCATTGGTATGTGTGTGTGGGGGGAATGTTAGCTATAAGTAAGTCGTGGGCAGCCATAGAAAACTTTAGCCAGGCCACACTTCAAGCATTGTGTGCATTTCTGCTAATCCCATCATTGGAAGGATATGAAGACTGTAAAAAGATTGCAGAAGAGGTTTACCAGGATGCTGCCTGGATTAGAGGGTATGAGAAGGTGGCAAGTTTGGACAAACTTGGGTTGCTCTCTTAGAGTGTCAGAGGCCGAAAGGAGATCTAATAGTCTTTTTTTTTGCAATTGAGAGCATCGATAGGGTGGATGATCAAAATCTTTTCCTTAAGATAGTTATAGAACATGGTTTTAAGTAAGTTTAAAGGTGACATGAGTGGTAAGTTGTTTTATGCAGTGAATGGTGGGTGTCTGGAATGAGTGTAGTAGTGGAAGTTGCATTTTAATAGTTTCCAAGGATTTTAAGTAGACTAATGATATGAAGGGAATGACAGTAATTAGAATCAGGTTTATTATCACTGACATACTTTGATTTTGTTGTTATTGGCAGCAGTACGGTGCAAAATATATATAAACTGTTACAGTAAGAAATACAAAAAGAAAATAAGTAGTGCAAACAGAGAGCAAAGCAGAGGTAGTGTTCATGGACCATTCCTAAACGTTGTGTCTTCAGGCTCCTGTACCATCTCCCTGAAGGTAGAAATGAAACGAAGGCATGTCCCACACATTGAAAGTCCTTACCGATGAAAATTGCCCAAGATGGAGCTGGCTGAGTTTACAAAACACTGCAGCCTTTTCTGATCCTGTGCATTGTCACCTCTACATCTGACAGTGATGCAACTGGTCAGAATGCTCTTCATGGTACATCTATAGAAATTTACTTGTCTTTAGTGATGTACCAAATCTCCTAAAACTAATAATGAAATTTAGCCGCTGGCTCATCTTCTTTTAATTGCAATACTATGTTGTGTTCAGGACAGATCTTCAAATCTTGACACTCAGGAACTTGAAGCTGCTCGTTCTTTCCCCTACTGTTCACTTAATAATTAATTATATGTGTTCTCCTGTCTTCCCATTCCTGAAGTCCACAATCAATTCCTTGGTCTTGATGATGGCAAGTTCAAGACTGTTGCTGGAACATCATTCGACCAGCCAATCTATATCATTCCTGCCCACTAATGGACAATAGGTCCCTTCTATGTAGTCTTGAAAAAGTATTCAGCCCCACAACCATTTTCACATTTTACTGTCTCATTTTCTAAATTTTAAATATATTAAAGTAGGATTTTAAGCTCATCTATAAATATTGGGCATCATGTCAAATCAATAGAGAAATTCCAAAACCTACCAACAATTTACTAAAAATTAAAAACCAAAATTGCGAGGCTGAAAAAGTATTCATCCCCTTTGTAATTAACCTTATCAACTCACCCAATTTGTTGATGTAGAAAATTTGAGGATCACCTGTTTTCAATAAATTCCTAAGGATAAATACCCTCTCTCTGTAATGTCCAACAGTATGGAAGATTTTCAAAAGACCAAACCAAAATGAAGACAAAAGAGCACTCAAGGCAAGTCAGGAAATGATAATAGAGAAGCACAGATCTGGGGAAGGGTACAAAGCCATCTCAAAGGTACTGGACATACCACGGAGCTTAGTACAGTACATTGTGAAAAAGTGGGGAAAATAATGAAACCACAGCCACACTGCCTAGGTCAGGCCGTCCCTCTAAGCTTAGCCACCGGATGAAATTGGCACTTATGAGGGCTACTGTGATGCCAACAAGTAAGCTGCAGAAGTCGGAGGTCACAAGTGCAGATGAAGTTTGTGGCTTTACAATCCAAGGCCTTGTACAAAAAGGGTATTTATGGAAGAGTGGCAAGGCGGAAGCACAGGCTTAAACAAAAAGCATGTCCTTTCCCATAAAAACTTTGCAAAGCATCACGTGGAAGATACTGCAAATATGTGGATGAAGGTCTTGTGGTTGGGTCAAACTAAAGAACTTTTTGGTCTGCTACGCAGTATTAGCTTTGTGCCACAAGTTAGATACAGTGAATATCACACTGTACATAAATGAAGTGGCAATGGTGCATGAAAGTCATCTTCTGCAGGACTGTGAATAGTGCAAATGAACTACTGGAGTAGCTAAATATAGTTAAAGGGCAAAATGCATGAGGATGTTCCTACAGTCCAAGAAGTCTAATGGATATCAGATTGCAATCAGCTCTGGAGGATTGAACTATAGCACAATTAATGGTTGGTGCCTCTACATTTAAATCCCTATAGAACACTGCTCTGTCCCATTCATCAGTTTTGTTTAACAGATTGCTGTGATTTTGTACATTCATTTATTCTCAATTCTGTCAAAAGTACAGCACTCCAACATTATCAGTACAGATATTGCTGATAACCTAACCAGCTTCCTTTCAAAATTACAAAAAAAATGAAGCCTGCACATTCAGAGTTTCAACGAACAGTTCTGTAAGTCATTTTTATAAGTATGCCACAGTCACATTCCTCTAGTGGGCTGCAAAGTTTTGAACAAATGGCAATGGCTTTTTAAGTTTATAAGCTGGGGTTTTTCTTATTCGTTCTCCTTTAACCCCAACAATAAATGGAAGGAGAGGTGGCTTCTCAACCATTAAGCCAATTCCAGCAGGAGTATATGCTCGAAGGTGAATCTTATCCTTTGGATGTGCAGTCACTGCAACCCAGCCTTAAAAAAGAGCAAACATGAAATTAGACATTTATGTTACAGCCATAGAGCAACACAATATAGATGCATGAGTCTGTACTGAACAGGTGCTCACCCAGCTTGTCCCAATTTCCTGTGTTCAGTCCATATCCAATTTCATCCCTCCAATCTACAGCAAATTTACCAAAATTCTTTGTATGCAAAGAGTTTTAAAAATACATTATTCCACCTATAAGCATTTGACACTCCAGTAAATAACCCCCAACATCCAGCCATTTCAGTTCATCTGTTTACACTTGAAATACAGCAGGAAGTGATAAAGCCATCAATTTGAATTTCCCCCTTCCTTCAATCTAACATTTTCCTCATCTGTGCATAGGCTTAGACATCAATAGATGCTCTGGGAATACAAGGATAATTTACACAGGACTACTAATTTCTCATCCCAAACAAAAATAATACCTTTTCTCCTTGGAGTGACGGAGGATGAGAAGTGACCTGATAGAGGTGTATAAGCTGATGAGAGGCATTGATCGTGTTAATAGAGGCTTTTTCCCAGGGCTGAAATGGTTGTCACAAGAGGACACAGGTTTAAGGTGTTGGGGAGTAGGTACAGAGGAGATATCAGGGGTAAGCTTTTTACTTAGAGAGTGGTGAGTGCGTGGAATGGGCTGCCAGCAACAGTGGTGGAGGCAGATATGATAGGGTCTTTTAAGAGACTCCTGAATAGGTACATGGAGCTTAGAAATTACTAGGCTTACCCATAGCCCACCATTTTTCTAAGGTAGGGACATGTTCCGCACAATTTTGTGGGCTGAAGGGCCTGTATCGTGCTGTAGGTTTTCTATGTTTTTATTATAAATGTCATAGTACTTGGGTTCTGCCAACGTTTTCACAAAACCAGTATCAAAATACTGAAGATGATGAAAAATCAGAAATAAACAGAATGCAGGAGATGCTCAGTAGACTAGGTGTCTTACATTAATAGGCATAAGTTCTACAATGATCATAGTATACAAAGCTGACACTGAACATAAATCACTATTCTGCACCAATGTAAGGGTTTCCACCACAATACTATTTAATAAAATCTACATTTTATCTACCCTTGAATATCCAAGATTTATTATTAAACAATATCATGCTCTCAAAGTATCAAGAACTGTCACTTCAAATAAGCCAGACTTTGACAAGAACACCTGTGATTTCTATATAAATAACTGCATATATAGCAGACAGCTCAAATACTCGTACTGCTGCTTCTGTAGTTCCAAATGCAGAGACTGCATCGTTGTTGATGGTTCATCTGGTGTACACAATGTTTAGCATAAGTTCTTTTCTTGATAAGGAGAAAAGTAGCACACACAAACCAGATGTTAAAATTAAAACTACATGATCAAGAGGTAGGGTCTTCCCTTTTAATAGCAATGAAAGCAAAGCAAACCCAAGAATAACACCAGGAAAATATGAATTTAATTCCTAAATTCAGAAGAACATGGGTGTGTGATTTAAAATAGCAGAATATATTTATAATCAAGCTATGCTATTCACAGTAGCTAGCACCTTCTAATTGTATTGATTTAGAAGAATCTTTAATCTGGAATCCTGAAACCATCGTTGGGGCAGCAATGTATTTGCTGTAGTAGACAGAATGACAATGGGAGTCTGGCTCACTGGCAGGGGAACTGCCTAGTAACTCAAGCGACGATATTGTCTTATTATAGTACAGTACTGGGTATTTCTTGTAATTATTTAATCCATAGTAGATTAATTTATAGGCAACACAATTTATTTGCAGTAATAACAACTTTAACGTGATTGGTTTGTCTCCCACAGATGCATATTCACCTAGTTCACAAAGAAAACAGTTATATTGAAAGATCTTTATCAATGGAAGTACAATTTTTGATTTTTTTCCTTTTAGCTATGTCATGAGTGCTCCAGTCTGATATTTATTGTATGGATATCAGAAAGTATATCTGATCATGCAACAATGCAATAGTAACCTGTACGGATGTGTTATTTTAAACATGTCAAAATGCAATTAAAGGACAGCACCTGCTGAAGAAAATTTAATGTCAGCAACAGCCTCAAGGGTTCCAATTCCATCCAATTCAATATCCTGGGATACCAGAGGGGGGAAATTTTTCATTCTTTCCTCACCACCAATAGGAACCTAGTGGAAATGTAGACAAAGCAGGTAAGTTTAGAAGCAATTCAATATACAGGGTTGATAACCAGCATCTTTCCCCAGCTCTGAAATCATCCTTTTGCCAACTGAATACCATAGTACCCCAATTTTTAATCATCCATTTATATCTACTGAATTAAGTTAAATGCAGCTTTAGAGATTGGGTTGACAAACAAATAATCCTTCAGTCTCCACAACCACTTTCATCTTAGACCATTTCCACATTTAAATCATGATCTTAGAACAAAGCATAATTTTGTATTTTCATTTTGTAGAGATCAAGTTTTCAAAATGGGTCATGGGATGGGGTGTGGGGTATAAGGGTCCGTGTGGGCCATGACACTTGTTTAATGTTTATAAGTTAGACCGGAAATTTACACGTTCCATTTAAGAATGAAGCCACTTTACTATGGAGGCAGTATATAGCTGTGGAATCAGAGCTGCGCAAAGAATCAAAGCCAATGAGGAAAAGGAGAAAGTTGGTGGGTGGAGTGAGGAGAGAAGGGAATTAAGAATAGTAGTGTAGTTTACCCTGAAAACTAAATGTAACCAAAACACAACAAATCCCAAACGAGGGTGAACCCTTGCAAGGTGACAGGCCCCGATGGAGTATCCCAAACGAGGGTGAACCCTTGCAAGGTGACAGGCCCCGATGGAGTATCTGGTATGTCTCTGAAAACTTGTGCCAATCAACAAGCAGGGGTATTCAAAGGCATTTTGAATCTATCGTTGCTGTGGTTGGAAGTTTCCACTTGCTTCAAAAGGGTAACAATTATTATCAGTGCACTAGAAGAGCAGCGTGAGCTGCCTTAATGACTATCGTCCAGTCGCACCCACATCTACGGTGATGAAATGCTTTGGGAGGTTGGCCATTGCTAGAATCAACCCCTGCCTCAGCAATGACCTGAACCCACTGCAATTTCCTATCGCCACAATAGATCTACAGCGGACGTGATCTCAATGGCCCTCCATGAGACCTTGGATCACCAGGACAATACAAACACTATGCTGTTTATTGACTATAGCTCAGTGCTGAACACCATCATTCCTGCAGTCCTGAATGAAAAGCTACAGAATCTGGGACTCTGCAACTGGTTCCTTGATTTCCTAACTGGAAGACCACACTCTGTGTGGATTAGTAATAACACCTCCACCTCACTGATCATCAACACTGGTAAACTCAGGGATGTGTGTTTTGCCACTGCTTTACTCTCTCTACACAAAGACTGTGTCGCTAGGCATAGCTCAAATGCCATCTATAAATTTGTTGATGATTCAACAATTTTACTTTATTTTATTGTCACCAAACAATTGATACTAGAGTGTACAATCATCACAGCGATATTTGATTCTGTGCTTCGCGCTCCCTTAAGTACAAATCGAAGTAAATATAATAAAAATTTAAATTATAAATCATAATTAGAAAACAGAAAAGGGAAAGTAAGGTAGTGCAAGTCAGGTCCGGATATTTGGAAGGTATGGCCCGGATCCAGGTCAGGATCCGTTCAGCAGTCTTATCACAGTTGGAAAGAAGCTGTTCCCAAATCTGGCCGTATGAATCTTCAAGCTCCTGAACCCTCTCCCAGAGGGAAGAGGGACAAAAAGTGTGTTGGCTGGGTGGGTTGTGTCCTTGATTATCCTGGCAACACTGCTCCGACAGCGTGCGGTGTAAAGTGAGTCCAAGGATGGAAGATTGGTTTGTGTGATGTGCTGGGCTATGTTCATGATCTTCTGCAGCTTCTTCCGGTCTTGTACAGGACAACTTCCATACCAGGTTGTGATGCACCCTAGAAGAATGCTTTCTACGGTGCATATATAAAAATTAGTGAGGGTTTTAGGGGACATGCCAGATTTCTTCAGCTTTCTCAGGAAGTAAAAGCACTGGTGGGCCTTCTTGGCAGTGGACTCTATAAACCAAGTCAGGTCATTTGTGATATTCACCCTGAGGAATTTAAAGCTTTTGACCTGTTCCACCTGCGCACCACCGATGTAGATGGGGTTGTACGATCTGCTACTCCTTCTGAAGTCAACTACCAATTCCTTCGTCTTGCTGACATTGAGGGATAGGTTATTGTCTTCGCACCATGCCACCAGGTTCTTAATTTCCTCTCTGTACTCAGACTCATCATTACCCAAGATACGACCTACAATTGTGGTGTCATCAGCAAACTTATATATTGAGTTATATAATTATTATTTATACATCTATATATTGTTACGAACCCCGTAACTGGGTCACTTACCAGCAAAGATAGAGAGGTCCGTTGAAGTCTGATGGTACTATTTTTAACAGTATTTATTGGTAAAAATACACAAAAATAATATCAATGCAAACATACAGATACTATACGTCGTCAATACTAGATCTAAAAGTGCGGGTATAATAATAATAAGAAATAGCTCTATCATTGTCTAGGGGATAATGTATTGTCCGATGGAAATATAAAAGTCACTCAGTTCATTCAGGCTGCAGCCTTTGGTTGGAGTCAAGAGAGAGATTTTTAGAACTTGCCGGCTTTTCCTTTTATGATTTCGATCCTTCCAGAGTTCTGTTGGTGTTGGTTTCTCCTTTAGTTAAAGCCGTTCTTCCGTGGTAAGGCCCCAATCCCAGGCAAGGAAAGGACGCACGCGAGCCCCCCACCGGCTGTCGCTATTAAAAGCTGTCACGGGATTTCTAGCGTCTCTCCTGGTGCGTCTAAAGGGGTTGTTCCCCAGACCTTCTTTTATCCTTACTCACGGGGTCTCAGATGTCAATCAGGTTGGGATGATGCCATCCCTCAACCAGCCCACTCTGGTCACCCCCTGAGGGCTTCAATGAATAGTACAGTACTCAATACACAATTCCGTCTCTAAGAGACAATAGCCGTTATCAATGGTTCCGTCTTGCTGAGGCCAGGACACATTCCAAACCTGTGTATTCTGGACGTCTCTCTCTCATTTCCTGGGTCCCAGACCCGAATTAATAGCGATCTTGTGATTCTCAAAAAGGAGGGGGCTACTTTGTACCCTTCGGCCCCTCAGAGTCGTGGCACATTCGTAACAATATAAATACAAACCCCATTTCCAGAAAAGTTGGGATATTTTCCAAAATGCAATAAAAACAAAAATCTGTGATATGTTAATTCACGTGAACCTTTATTTAAATGACAAAAGTACAAAGAAAAGATTTTCAATAGTTTTACTGACCAACTTAATTGTATTTTGTAAATATACACAAATTTAGAATTTGATGACTGCAACACACTCAACACATGTTTACCATTGTGTTACATCACCTTTCCTTTTAATAACACTTTTTAATCGTTTTGGAACTGAGGATACTAATTGTAGTAGATTTGCAATTGGAAATTTTGTCCATTCTTGCTTGATATAAGACTTCAGCTGCTCAACAGTCCGTGGTCTCCGTTGTCTGATTCTCCTCTTCATGATGTGCCATACATTTTCAATAGGAGATAGATCTGGACTGGCAGCAGGCCAGTCAAGCACACGCACTCTGTGTCTACAAAGCCATGCTGTTGTAGCCCGTGCAGAATGTGGTCTGGCATTGTCCTGCTGAAATAAGCATGGACGTCCTGGGAAGAGATGTTGCCTTGATGGCAACATATGACTCTCTAAAATCCTAATATACGCCTCAGAGTCAATGGTACCTTCACATACATGCAACTCACCCATGCTGTGGGCACTGATGCACCCCCATACCATCACAGATGCTGGCTTTTGCACCTTTCGCTGATAACAATCAGGACGGTCATTTTCATCTTTGGCACGGAGAACTCGACGCCTGTTTTTTCCGAAAACTAGCTGAAATGTGGACTCATCTGACCACAGTACATGATTCCACAGTCTTTCGGTCCATCTGAGATGAGCTCGGGCCCAGAGAACTCGCCGGCGTTTCTGCATAGAGTTGATGTATGGCTTCCTCCTTGCGTAATGCAGTTTCAAGTTGCATTTTTGGATGCAGCGACTGTGTTAATGGTTTTCCGAAGTACTCCCGAGCCCAGGTGGCTATAATTGTCACAGTAGCACGATGGTTTCTTAGGCAGTGCTGCTTGAGGGCTCGAAGATCACGCGCATTCAACAGTGGTTTCCAACCTTGCCCTTTACGCACTGAGATGTCTCTGAATTCTCTGAATCTTTTCACAATATTATGTACTGTAGATGTTGAAAGACCTAAATTCTCTGCAATTTTGCGTTGAGAAATGTTCCTTTTGAACTGACTAACAATTCTCTCACGAATTTTGGCACAAAGGGGTGAGCCACGACCCATCCTTGATTGCAAAGACTGAGCCTTTGATGGACGCTACTTTTATACCTAGTCATGATATCTCTCACCTGTGTTACGTACCCGTGACACGTGACAGTGGTACCCTTGTCACGTGACTGGGGTTGAAGTTATACTGGACATGAGGTAATGGTGGAGTGATGTCATTTTCCCGCCAGTAGAGGTCATGTGACAGGTTTTTTCTACAGGGTATAAAAGGAAGACCCACCCTGTCAGGTGGGGCAGTTCGTGGCTGGATTTGCCAAGATGACTTCATGTTGCTGCGTGATTTAATGTGATGACGCAGTTTAGTTAAAAATGAAGTTTTATATAATGCCTAAAGTTTAAAAGGTCAGAGCCAACGGTTTCTTTGCTAATGGAGAGTGAAGTTTGGAGATCAAGAAAAATCGATTTTCGATGGATTGACTTCGACCTTGTTTGATCCTCATTCGGAAGGATTTCGTTGACTATTCTCGCTGTTGACCCCTGGGATGACCAGAAAGGGTTTGAGAATAGTGTGGAAGAGAGGTCAGTCACTTTAAGTTGTTATATTTAATAAAATTCGACGTGGGAGTTCGACGCTGGGAATCGAAGGACATCGACCTGGAAGAGAATTTAAATCGCTTTAAAAAGTCTCTCCTTTTAAAAGTACCGTGAGCTTTTGAACTGTCGGCATATCGTTCTTTGAACTGTTTTCATTCGGCATATCGCTTTGGAGAACTTTTTTTTCAATACTACTTTAAAGACTGTTTGAGACTGCAACGCTATTAAGAACTGTTTGATTCAGCTGCCAGCAGCTGGTTTCGGGTCATTGTTTGGGTTTGTTTACTTTTGAAGGGGGTTTGTTATCAGTGTTTAATAAACGTGTTATTTGTTATAGAACCCCTTGCCTAACTCATCTATATTATTGTTGCCCGAATACGTAACACCTGCTACCAATTAGCCTGCTTAATGTGGAGTCTTCTAAACCGGTGTTACTTGAATATTCTGTGCACTTTTCAATCTTATTTTAACTCTGTCCCAACTTTTGCTGAGTGTGTTGCAGCCATCAAATTCTAAATTTGTGTATATTTACAAAATACAATTAAGTTGGTCAGTAAAACTATTGAAAATCTTTTCTTTGTACTTTTGTCAGTTAAATAAAGGTTCACGTGAATTAACATATCACAGATTTTTGTTTTTATTGCATTTTGGAAAATATCCCAACTTTTCTGGAAATGGGGTTTGTATATATTATAGTTATATACAAACTTATATAATTGTTGGGAGAATCTCAGATTTTCAGAGGGTCTATAGGAGGGAGGTACTCCAGTTAGCTGAGTGTGTCATAGTGACAACCTTGCACCATGCATCAGTAAAACCAAAGAGCTGATTGTGGACTTCAGGAAGGTACGAGGAGGGAGCACAACCCAATCGCCATAGAAGGATTAGAAATGGTGAGAGTGAGCAATTTCAAGTTCCTGAGTGTCAATACCTCTGAGGACCTCACCCTATCCCAACATATTGAGCCAGCTACAAAGGAGGCAAGACAATGGCTATATTTCATTAGGAGTTTGAGGAGATTTGGTTTGTCACCAAAAACAGTCAAACTTCTACAGATGTACTGTGGAGAACATTCCGATAGGTTGCATCACTGTCCGGTATGGGGGGATGGGGTCGGGGGCTACTACACAGGATGAAAGTAAGCTGCAGAAAGTTGTAAAATTAGTCATCTCCATCATAAGTAATAGCTTCTGTAGTATCCAAGACATTTTCAAGGAGCGGTGCCCTAGGAAGGCTGCATCTATTATTAAGTACCCCCTCCACCCAAGACATGCCCTCTTCTCATTGTTATCCATCAGGAAGGAGGTACAGAAGCCTGAAAGCACATACTCAACAATTCAGGAACTTCTTCCCCCACTGCCATCTGATTTTGAAATGGACATTGAACCCATGAACACTATCTCACTACTTTTTTTAAATTTCTATTTTTGCATTGCTTATTTTAACTATTTAATATACAGGTGGCCTCTGTTTTTCTAACGTTCACTTTACGACAGCCCGCTGTTACGAAAGACCTACATTAGTTCCTGTTTTCACTTACCAAAGAGGATATTCGCTTTTACGAAAGACGCCTGCTTTATACGTGTTTACCCTGAGAAAGACTATCATGACCGTGAAGTCTTGTGCGAGCACTTGTATGCGTACACATGTACGTGCGTAGGTGTGCATGTGCCAATTTTTTTCTCCAAATTGATTTTGGCTCGCCGTCTTCCCAATTTTGATAAATGAAACTACACCATACATATAATATTTCTACTTTATATAGGCTGTATATTTATCATATATTTCCTGCTTTTACTGTACGTTAGTGTTACTTTAGGTTTTATGTGTTATTTGGTAGGTTATTTTTTTGGGTCTGGGAACGCTCAAAAAGTTTCCCATACAAATTAATGGTAATTGCTTCTTCGCTTTATGGCATTTCGGCTTATGAATGGTTTCATAGGAAGGCTCTACCTTCAGATAGCATTACTGTAATGCAGAGTTTTCTATATTTTTCATGTACAGCTGCTGCCGCAAAGTTAACAAATTTCACAACATATGCCGATGATATTGAATCTGTTCTGATTCTGACCTTACAAAAAGATAAAGATAAGGATATACGGAAACAGGCCCTTCAGCCCATCTTGTCTGTGCTATTTAATCTGCCTACACCAGCCTACCTGTACCCAGACCATGGCCCTCCATATCCCTACTGTCCAAACTTCTCTTAAACATTGAACTCCATCTAGCGTGCACCACTTGGGCTGGCAGCTCATTCCACATTCTCAAAACCCTCTTGAGTGAAGTTTCCCCTCATGTTCCCCTGAAACATTTCACCTTTCACCCTTAACCCATGACCACCCAACCTAAGTGGAAAAAACACTCTTGTATTTACCCTATCTATACCTCACATAATTTGTATATGTCAAACAAATCTTCCCTCAATCTTCTATGTTGCAAGAAATAAAATCCTAACCTATTCAATCTTTCCTTTTTACTCAGGTCCTCTAGACCCGGGAACATCCTTGTACATTTTCTCTGTACTTTTTCAAGATTATTTACATCTTTCCTTAGGTAGGTGACCAATACTACACACAATACTCCAAATTAGGCCTCATCAATGTCTTATACAATTTCAACATAACATCCCATTTCCTGTACTCAGTGCTTTGACTTATGAAAGCCAATGTGCCAAAAGCTCCCTTTATGACCCTATTTACCTGTGACACCACTTTCAATAAATTATGCACCTGTACTCCCAGATCTCTTTGTTCTACCACACTCCACAATGCCCTACCGTTCACTGTGTAAGACCCACTCTGGTTGGTCTCACCAAAGTGCAACACCTCACACTTGTCTGCATTGAATTCCATCTGCCATTTTCCAGGCTATTTTTCCAGCTGGTCCAGGTCACACTGCAAGCTCTGATAGTCTTCCTCGCCCAATCTTGATGACATCTGCAAATTAGCTAATCCAGTTTTATTTAGTTTATGTTATTTAGTGATACAACATGGTGTAGGCCCATCTAGCCCTTTGAGCCACGCTGTGTAACCCCTGATAAACCTGATTAACCCTAACCTAACCATGGGACAATTTACAGTGACCATCAACCCACCCAGTCCTGCACTGGAATGTGGGAGGAAAGCGGAGCACCCAAGGCAAACCGACACAGGGAGGATGTACAGAATTACATAATAATAAAACATGGAATAAAATGTTGGAACATGCTAGAAGGAAACAATATATACTCCTGCCTATATATTTTCATTCCTTCAGTAGTTTGGCCATGACTGTATAACATCGCCAACACAACTGGTATCAGTTGTATGCAAATTGTAGGCCATCTTGGCCACATTTGTGTACGACAAATCCAACAGCAACCAATAGTAAAAGTACCAATTTTTATTTTGACAGCACACCATGCAGATTTGGTAGAGTTTTGACCTACCCCAAGTAGTACACTTCCAGCATGTTTTTTATAGATTGCATCTGCTTTTTCAAGGCTTGTAATATGGACTGGAATCTTGTTGGAAGCAACAACTGAAAACCAGGCTGAGTCTTCACCCTGGAAGGAGGTAACGAAAATGCCTTAAAACAAGGTTCTCTTTAAAATAAAAATAACAAAAGCAACAAAATGCAAATTAAAGCAAATAAGAGCTGGAATGCTAGAAACATTCAGCAGATCTGTCAGAGCCAATTCAGAGTTCAATGAAGACGCACGTCATTTTCCTATTTTAGACTTTGCAGTACTGACCTTGAGCACAGGCATGAACAACTTCCTGACTTTGAACCTCTTCCCATTATCTATCAGATAGGTTATGCTGGCAACACACATATTTTGGTGAGGGGATTGACCCTTGTCTAGAACACCACTATCAGAACATTTTGGTGTCAACTCACTTTTAAAAAAGAATTCTCTTCACCTGTTTCCCATGTCATTCATTCAACTCAGTCAAGGAATTTTATTATACTTTCCCTTCTACTTCTAATTATTCAAACACTGTGACTGACCTTAGCTGCTGTGTACTGAGCCACAGTAAACACAGTATTTGTCACCATGTCAGAGATATGAGCATATACTGTAGATCTGCACTGATATCCTACAGTAATGTGTTACAGTATCATTTTAACTAAAAGTTACATGAGGCATGAAGTCTCTTAGGAATCATAGTCATAGAAAAGTTCAGCACAGAAACAGGCCCTTTGGCCCATTTAGTCTGTGCTGAACCATTTAAACTGCCCTGCTCCCATCAACCTGCACCAGGATCACAGCCATCCAAGTATCTATCTGAACTTCTCTTAAATGTTGAAATTGAGTTGGCATGCACGACTTGCACTGGCAGCTTGTTCCACACTCTCATGAACCTCACTGAAGAAGTTCCCCTGGTGATCCCCTTAACCTTTTCACCTTTAACCCTCAACCCACAACAGTAGGCCATCCCTTCAAGTCTGCTCAAACACAGAATCTGATTATGAATTATCTTAATACAGCTCACCTCTGAGTCTCAATCTACGCTCAGAGGTCATTAGGTATTTGTGGTCATTGAGTATTTGTTTGTAGTCTTCTGCTGCTCTAGCCCATCCACTTCAAGGTTCAATGTGTTGTGCATTCACTGATACTCTTCTGCACACTGCTGTTGTAACATGTGGTTATTTGAGTTACTGTCGTCTTCCTGTCAGCTTGAATCAAGCTGGCTACTCTCCTCTGATCTCTCACTTACAAGGTATTTTCGCCCACGGAACTGCTGTTTACTGAATGTTTTATTTTTTGCATCATTCTCTGTAAACTCTGGAGACTGTTGTGAGTGAAAATGCCAGGAGATCAGCAGTTTCTGAAATATTCAAACCGCCCCATCTGGCACCAACAATCATTCCACAAACAAAGTCGTTTAGATCACATTTCTTCCCCATTCTGATGTTTGGTCTGATCAACAACTGAACCTCTTGACCGTGTCTGCATGCATTTATGCATTGAATTGCTGCCGTGATCGGCTGAATAGATATTTGCATTAATCAGCGGGTGTGCAGGTGTAACTAAAAGTGATAATTAAATGTATTTCCATGAAATGTGTCCCTATTTTAATTATATTGAACAATTTTTTTTACCTCCAAGGCCAAATCAGTACAAAAACCAAGGGTCTCAATGAAACAACAACTTACTATTAACTTCAGACCTGAATGACATTTTACAAATTCTCCATATTGCAATCACTCAGATAGTCAAATGTGCCTGGCACACTGTGTACAAACTCCAAAGTACAGTTGTACACTCTTGTTTACATCTTAAGCGTCGTACAGGACTAAATAATAAAGTTGATAAGAGAATAATAAAACAAACAATGCAAAGATGGAAGAGTTAAAAAAATTACAAGAGGGAAGAGGCAAAGAGTGTCAATAATATTACTGATTCCAATACGGATCAAAAGACAAGATGACTTAATAGTAATTGATTATGTACTTTTTAAAAAACATGCCTGGGATTAAACATCTCATTTCGATGTGATGTAAAAATCATTTAAAACATGAATGCATAGTTGGGGTTGATTAGATTACTTAATATTTGGTGTAACAGATAAACAAATCCACATGGACTGAAGCTCCATTAAATTTCTGCTTGTGAAGTGCCCTGGAAAACTTATTCTTTTAAAAGGCATATACAAATTCTAGAGACAAAGAGCTGCAGACACTGAAACCTGATGCAAAAAACAAAATGCTGAAGAAATTCAGATGGTCAGGCAGCATTTATGCAGCGAAATTATCAGTCCAGGTTTCAGGTCAAGACTTTCACCTGTACTCGTACAAACCTACAAACTCTAGCTGGTGTTATATTAGAATTCCAAGTTTTTACCTTCACAAAGTCAATACGACCGAGAGCACCCAGAAAGAGTACCATTCCTGGCTTCAGTACAAACGTTCGAGGGATGATAGCAGAGGATGGCATCACCACCTTCAACTCTTGACTTGTAAGTAGATTTAATATCTACAAAAGAAAATGTAGTTAAAAGAAAAATATTTTCTCTTGATGCAATTATTTACTTCTGCATCTTTAAATAATTGTCTGCTGCTTGCAGGATCCTACTTGCTAAAAACCAAACCGATTTTTAGAAATTTTTGTTGGAAGTAATTCATTAGCTTTGAAGTTCTTTGGAAAATGCTGTAAGCAAAATAAATGTAATATTTTTCCTGATGTTACCATTCTGCCTCTGCCAACCAAGTCCTGCTCTTGGCCTTCACATGTGGCTTAGCTACTAAGCCCAGTGGAACCGTTTCTACTGGTCAAAGGCGGGTTACTGATGCCAGTCACTTCGGGGAGATGGGGCTCGTCAGCTATGATTGGCAGCTCATCAAGGAGAAGGAAATCTCGGATCTCAAACTTCCGCTGCTTTGCAGCTATACCCACTCATGGGGAGGGCTTCAGTAATAAACACCGAGGGAAAAATCCATAGCTGGAGCCTCTAAGGCAGTCGTACGTTGAGTTCAATGCTGCCTGGCAACTCCTGTGATACTGCAGGTACCAAACTGTATCAGTCTCTGCAGCTCCTTTGGGTTCATCAGATGCATGGAGAGGAGGAGATTGCTGCATGGGCACCAGCTTGCCCTCCATATTGTACTGCTCAGACTTGTATATCTAGACAGCTGGGACACAACATCCATGGCTGCCCCTGACCGATGGGGGCCTCACCACCATTCTGCAATTACTAAAACTCAAGCAGCCTGCATTTAGTTGAGTACAATGAGCATTCATAAATGTACATGAACAATTTCTCTCTTTCAGGCACCTGTTTTGTATTTCTTCCTTTACCTGATTTCAGGAAAAATTACTCCCCAAGAGCCTAACATTCATTGTGGAAAATTATGAACATAGTCATCTCTTAAACAACTGCTTACAGCTTCTGCATGCCATATATTAGGCTGTACACCTGAGGTTGTGTGTCTCCATCACTAGGTTTTGAGGTGACTCTCTCCACACTTATGTGATCAGCAGATACTTCTCAGATCATTTACATTAGTATCTAGACAGAAATCTACATTTAAATATCCTGGAACGTGATCAAAAACATGATTTTTATGTCCTCCAACATCTTGCTTCCAATTCCTGTTGTACTTTAAGAAAACAATTACATTCAAACACCACAACACAGATCTTGTTATCAGAATCACAGTTCTCAAGGTGTAGAGGAGAAAACTTTGTTTGAGTTCTGCTCAAAATTTATTGAGGTCTTGTGCTGTATCTCTTTCAATACATTACCCAGAAGGATAAACTAGTTAACAAAATTAATCACGGCAGCAAGGTATTCCTGAACTACAGCACAACAAGCAAACATACTTCAACACTGCAAACAAGCATGCATTCGTGCATCTACAGCTTCTGAAGATAAATTAAGAACAAGACAAAGACATTATGTATTTTATTTTATTTAGAGATACAGCACAGAACAGGGCCTTCCGGCCTCATGAGCCGCTCCACCTAGAAACCCACCAGTTAAACCCTGGCCTAATCATTGGGCAAGTACGTCTTTGAACTGTGGGATGAAACCAGAGCACCAGGATGAAGCCTCTGCATTCACGGGAGGGATGTACAAATTACAGACGACACCGGAACTGAACTCCGAACTCTGATGCCCCGTCACGCTAACCACTACGATACTTTTTTTGCCTTTCAAAGAGAATATGGCTGATCTTGTGTATTACAAGTCTACTATCTACAGCAATACCTAATTCCACTACTTCTCCTTTTGAAAAATAAACAATATGTTTAACAATTGAATTGAAACTTCCTGTATAATGATTTCCAAAGATTTATAACCTAAGTAAAAAAGGATCTAGTACTTTCCCAGCATATATGATGAATAAACATTTCTCAGGCTTCCAGCCAGGTACAGGTATCGATTATAAATGACAAACTTTGCCATCTTCATCAGAGATGAAGCCTGGGCATGTTTAGTCTGGTAGTATTTATACCCCTACAGTCCGTCCCTCCCGATTGGCTTGTCCTTATCCAATCAGCTTTCTGCTCTCCCACTTTTTTTACAATTGAACTCCAGTTCCTACGTAGAGCGAGACCTTCACCTTTGTTAAAATTCTTTTCCTCTAGTTTTATTTCAATGGCTTCCTTTACCAGGCGGTCCCAAAAACAACTCGCGCCACACAGCAGTTTTGTGTCAATGAAGTCAATCCTATGGCTATTTTGCTGCCGCCAATTTCTCTAGGTAACACAAACAGATTCACCTCCTGGGCTCCTCGATGTGTGTTTTCACCGTGTGTCCTGTCTGGCTGATTTACATTGCTCCACATTCACAGGGAATCGTGTAAACACCAGCTGACCTGAGTCCCAGGTCATCTTTGACCCGCATAGCTGTGATTTGAGTTTCCTTCATTGAGTATTTCTTCAGGGTCCTGGTATTCCTTCCAGAAACCATGGAAATATATGAAAAACAGACAGTAGCAACAGGTTCCTCCTTGTTGTTAGGTTTCCTGCTTTTTCCGTCGGCCCTTTTAAGGGCCCGACTGATTTCCTACACCTTGTAACCATTCTGTAGGAACATAGTGCGTAATCATCTTATTTCTTTGGGGATACTCTCCGGGTCCAAAATAGTTTTTGCACAGTTAATCGAAGTTGAAAGAACTGCTCTACATTGGGACGGGTGATGGTGGCTGTTATTGTTGAGGTATAAGTCCGGGTGAGTGGGTTTCTGATATCAACATGTCTGAGTCTGCTGTCCATTTTCTATATTAGAATGACCAGGAACAGGAGGCAACCATTCTTCTCCATTGTAAATTGAATGTTTGGATGTATACTGTTCCGATGGTTGTGGAACTGTTGTGGAGTGCCTGGAGTCCACAAGGCTACACTATGAAAGTGTCGTCGACATATCTGAAGAAGCATGGGGGGGGGGGGTAAAGGCAATGAACTCAGAGCCCTTTCCTCAAAGTCCTCCTTGTAGAAATTAGCAATAGTTGGCGACAAGGGTGATCCTATGGCCACTTCATCCATTTGTTCATAGTAGCTCCCCTTATAGAGAAAGTACGTTGATGTAAGGGAGTGTTCAAAAAGGTTAGTGGTACCCTTATCAAACGTTGGCCACAGGAGGACCAAGCTGCCCTTAATGGGAACTCTTGTGAACAGGGACACCATGACAAAACTGACCATTATGTTCTCAGGGTTCAGCTGGATTGTGGTTATTGTTTAAACACACAATTTCGGGACCGCCTAGCAAAGGAAGCCATTGAAATAAAACTGGAGGAAAAGAATTTTAATAAAGATGGTTTCATTCCAAGTAAGAACTGGAATTCGATTGTAAACAAGGTGAGAGTGGAAAGCTGATTGGATGAGAACTAACCAATCAGGAGGGATGGACTACGAGGTATAAATACCACCGCACTAGACATGCCCAGGTATCATCTCTGATAAAGATGGTGGAGTTTGTTATCAAAATGTCGATTATAATTGATATCTGTATTTGCAAACCACTACCACAGCCAGCCAAGATGTTGTTGATCCTCACCTTTCTCTGTAGTCCATCTCCAGAGAGAGCATGGTTGATATTAGGACTAAGTATCCAAATTATTTTCTATATTAGTACTATTGACAAGACCTCCAGTCATTACATTCTTACATATGAGTCTTGCAGAAAAGGTTCAGCACTTTTGCATATCAATGGCAGTAACAGGAATATAAAATGACAGAACTTTTGCAAATCAATCCTCAATTTGCCATTCTACTTACACAGTCCTGTTTTATGATGCCAGGTGTATCATAAAACCAACGAGCATCTTTTAGTTCATGGTATGTGAATTCGACCAGGTCTTGGGAGTTTGAGACATTTTCTTGAATAACCTCTTCGGGTTCTGGACCCAGGGCAAGTTCGTCTGGATTCCATTCGATTATTCCTTTGTTATGCAGTTCACCCACTTGAGTATTACGAAATGTTCTACCAACTCTACCTGATATCAAGGAGACAAGTTAATTACAAAAACAGTTAATGGGGGAACAGTAAATCAAGCAGAATCTGTAAAGATATTAACATTCTTCTAGAGGAAGGCTAACTAGACTGAGCACCACTGATGTCAGATTGTGATCTGTCTTTCATAGACCGATGCATTATAAAGTCCAAGAATTATAAAGATGTGAATAGTTAAATGCAATAACGAAAGGCAACTCAGAAGATGACAAATTGAAAATTAGAAGATAGCACACGCAAATTGTGTAGAAAAAATTGGAGGGGAAATCACAACACAAAATGTTAATTCCTCTCACAGAATGTAAATAAAAAGCATGTAAGGAACATATAGGAAAGGCAAATGAAAAATTAAAGCAACTGAACACACGCAATATGCAGGAGAAATTCAGCAGGTCAATCAGCATCTATGAAGAGCAATAAACTGATGACCTTTGGGCCAAGACACTTTTTCAGGACTCAGCCTGAAAAGTTTGCTGTTTATTTCCCTCCATAGAAGATGCCTGACCTGCTGAGTTCCTCCAGCATTTTGTGTGTTGTTCATGATTTTGAGCATCTACAGAATCTCTTATGTCTCTACAATAGGAAAAACGGGCTGAAGGATTTCATTTGAAAAATACATATTTCAAATATACAGCAAGGAAAATTTCGCTTTAGAATTTGCAGATTTGCTTTGGTAAAAGTAGCAAAACAATTAACACCTAACTATTATAAAATCCAATAAATCAAAATTTATACTAATGAAATTAAACATTTCAAATCAGAGTTATTACTTTGTAAGATGTTAAGGATATTGTTCTGCTAATATTAATATCTGGAAAAGAAGAAATTTGTCTAAGTAATCTAGTACTACTAAATAGTGTATGCTGCTATTTGAATTGCACATTAATCTGAGGACCGTTTCTTCTCACCCTAACCTGTTTACCTTTATTAACACCCATTTTCTACAGTGCAATAGAAATCTCAAGTTATGTGGATTATTCCAACAAATTCTGTTAACACAATAAAAACTCTACACTTTAGAGGCAATTAGTCTTCCATTATGCTGGATAAGCTATTCCTCAACTAGGTTCCACTACACTTCACTGCAGGGTGGGCTTCAGTCATCACCAGCAGTCACTTGTTTTGGTGAGCCAGCGCAAGACTGTAAGCGGGGCATATTTGGGACTTTACAGCAGATTTATTAGGCAATTGAATTGGCAAGGGCAAACAAAATGGAATTTGGCTTAAGCAAGGAGAGAAGTGGTGAAGGCTCTACTTAAGTTTCTGGTAAGTTTCTTTCTTTCTTAGTGTATAGCTGGTGCAGTGTGAATTGGTCCAGCGTCACTTGTGTTCTTCATGTGAGATATGGGAATTTTAGGAGATCCCTGGTCTCCCTGATAACTACGTCTGCATGAAGTGCATCCAGCTGCAGCTTCTTACAATCTGTGTTAGGGAACTGAGCTGCAGCTGGATGATCTTCGGCTTGTACGGGAGAATGAAGAGGTGATAGGAGCTACAGGAAGGTAGACACCCCTAAGTTGCAGGAGGCAGGTAGCTGGGTGACTGTCGAGGATAGGGAATAGACATAGTGCAGAATAGCCTTGTGGCCATTTCCCTCAATAATAATTATACCACTTTGAACACTGTTGGGGGGGGGGGGGGAGGGATTGGGAGCGAACTAACAGAGAGAGCTGCAGTGATCTGATCTCTGGCACTGAGTCTGCCTCCGTGACTCAGAAAGGAAGTGGGGAGAAGAGAAGTACAATGGTGATAGCGAGAGAAAATATAAGAAGTTAGGTAGAAAGCTGAAAAGCAGGACCTCAAGGCTATTAACCTTTGGATTGTTGTCTGTGCCACGTGCCAGTGAGTGTAAGAATAGGATGATTTGGGAGATGAAGGTGTGGCTGAAGAATTGGTGCAGGGTGTAAGGTTTTCAGATTTCTGGACCATGGAATCTCATCTGGGGAAGCTATGACCTACACAAAAAGAATGGGTTACACCAGAAGTTGAGGGTGATCAATTCCCTTCGACCAGGTTTGCTAGAGCTGTTGGGGAGGGATTAAACTAATTTGGCAGGGGGATGGTAACTGGAGTGATTGGGCAGTTTGTATATAAGAAGATGTAGCGTGTAGTGAGACTGTGAGGAAGGATAGACCATTGGTAGAGCAAAATTGCAGTAAGTAGAATGGGTTAAAGTTTGTCTTTAAATAGTCTGGGTGGAGGGGGGTGTTTTCAACAGTTTGGGAAAGTAAGGAATAAGAGTGGAGGAGAGATTACAAAAGCCTCCCGAATAAATACGGTAATAAGAAAAAATTTAGGAAGAGATAAGAATTTAACTTCCAATAACATGGAGTCAAATTTGAAAAAGGGTGATGAATGCAGGACTGAAGGTGTTATATTTGAATGCACATACAGAATAAGGTAGATGATCCTGTAACACAGTTAGAAATAAGCAGGTACAGGTGTCCCCCGTTTTTCGAACGTTCGCTTTACCACATCTCGCTATTACGAAAGACCTACATTAGTTATCTGTTTTCGCTAACAAAAGGTTTTTTCACTGTTAAGAAAAAAGGCAGCACACTCGCCGAGCAGCCAAGCTCCTCGCCTGGAACTGCATTCTAGCCGGCATTGCTTAAACACGTGCCTGTGAGCATCTGTGCTTTATGTTGATTTATTTTGTGCATCCGTTAACAAGATGAGTTCTAAGGTATTGGAAAAGCCTAAAAGAGTGTGTAAGGGTGTTACACTTAGTGTAAAACTAGACATAATTAAGCGTTTTGATTGTGGTGAACAAAGTAAGGATATAGTGAGTTTGGCTAAGGGTTTGTGGAAGTTGACAAAGATGATGAAGAGGAAAGGATTAACAATTGAAGCTGAACACAGTAGTGAACGGCTTGAAAGTGAAGTCGTCCAGGAACTGAACGTGAAGCAATTGTGTGAGATTTTCGCTGCGATTGACAACGCTGCAATGATTGCAGAAAAGTATGACTTTAATTTTGAAAGGGTACGTAGGTTTAGGGCATATTTGCGGGATGGTTTGAGTGCTTACAAAGAACTATATGATAGAAAAATGCGCAAGGCTAAGCAGTCAAGCATACTGTCGTTTTTCAAGCCTTCCACATCAGCCACAGCAGACGGTGAACCTCGACCTTCGACATCGAGGCAGGCAGACATAGAAGAAGGTAACCTGCCTGTCCTGATGGAAACAGACAACGATGGGATGACATCCTCTGCCTCCCACCACCCCAACCTCCGACGACTCAGCCTAACACACCATCATCAGTGTGCTCACTGTCTTCCCGATTTCGGAAAGTTAAACTACAGTGGACATACATTATTTCTACTTTATATAGGCTGTGTAATTTTGTATTATTTGGTGGCTTCATAGCTTAAAGGTTACTGGAAAGAGTGCCTCTGCCGGGAGCGCTTGCGCCGTGTGTTTCTGCCCAGAGAGCTGCCGAGAGCGCTTGCGTGAGATTTTCGCTGCGGTGGACAGTGCTGCAATAATTGCAGAAAAGTATTCCTACATTATATAGGCTGTGTATTTATCAGATCATTCCTGCTTTTACTACATGTTACTGTTATTTTAGGTTTTATGTGTTATTTGGCATGATTTTGTATGTTATTTTTTGGGTCTGCGAACGCTCACAAATTTTTCCCATATAAATAAATGGTAATTGCTTCTTCACTTTACGACATTCCGCCTTACGAACCATTTCATAGGAATGCTCTACCTTCGAATAGCGGGGGAAACCTGTATGATGTTGTGGGCATCACTGAGTCATGGCTGAAAGAGAGCACAAATGGGAACTTAACATCCAAAGATACACACTGTATCAAAAGGACAGGCAGGTTGGTAGGCGGGGTGGTGGGGAGGAGGCTCTGTGGATAAAAACTGAAATCAAATCCTTAGACAGAGTATAAATTGGATCTGAAGATGTAGGACACTTGTGGATAAAGAAACTGCAATTGTAAAAAAAATCCTGATACGAATTATATACAGGCTTTCGAACAGTAGCCAGGGCGTGAAGTGCAAATTACAATGGAGATAGAAAACATATGTAAACAGGGGAATGTTACGATAATCATGGGGGATTTCAATATGCAGGTAGATTAGGAAAATAAGGTTGCTGCTGGATCCCAACAGAAGGAATTTTCAGAATGTCTATGAGTTGGTTTTTTGAGCTGCTTGTGGGTGAGACCACTAGGGAAAAGGCAATTCTGGATTGGGCGTTGTGTAATGAACCAGATTTGATTAGGGAGCATAAGGTAAAGGAACCCTTAGGAGAAAGTGATCATAATATGATAGAATTCACCCTGCAATTTGAGAGACAGAAGGTAAAATCAGATGTATCACTATAGTGATAGTGGAGTAAAGGGAACTAAAGAGGCATGAGAGAGGAGCTGGCCAAAGTTGATCGGAAGGGACACTAGCAGGGATGATGGTGTGGCAACCCACTTTCTGCGCAGGCGAACTGTCTCACAAATAGCCAGCACGTGGGGGGGGAGACTTTGGTAATGCATCTCTGACATCATTTCTGCCCGGAGAGGGCAGGCGCTAGGGATTAAATGCCAGCGCCGTGAAGTTTGAATAAACTAGTCTCAAAACGACTTACCGACTGCGTGTCATTATTTCAGCGCTGTGTGTAGCACATCGCTACATTGGTGACCCCGACGGTCCAAACGGGATTTGGACCAAAGATGACCGACTCTTCATCTGTTCACGCAGTTTCACTAAAACTGCCGACTTTCTGGATACTGAGACCACGCGTGTGGTTTAGCCAAGCAAAAGCCCAGTTCCAGATTCGGCAGATAACCTCTGATTCCACACGTTACTATCATGTGGTGAGCGCCCTTGACCAGGAGACGGCCGCCCAGGTTGCGGATTTCATACAGTCGCCCCCGGAAGAAGGCAAATATGAAGCATTCAAAGCGCTGCTCATTGGGACCTTTGGCCTCTCACGGCATGAGCAGGGTGCCCGCCTGCTTCACCTGGACGGTTTGGGAGACAGACTGCCGTCAGCATTGATGAACGAGATGCTGGCCCTGGCTGACGAACACAAGCCCTGCCTCATGTTCGAGCAAGCGTTCCTAGAGCAACTGCCCGAGGACATACATCTGCTGCTGGCCGATGCAGATTTCAGCGACCCCCGGAAAGTGGCGGCCCGGGCAGATGTGCTGTGGAAAGCCAAGAGGGAGAGCGTGGCATCCGTCGGTCAGATAACCAGGCCACGCGCCCAACAGCGGACCAGACCAGGCCTGGCAGAGGGGCGCACACAACACAGAGGCAGGAGTGAGGAGGCCAGTGAACACTGATGTTTCTACCACCAGCGGTGGGGCACAAAAGTCCGCTGTTGTCACCTGCCCTGCAAGGGCCAGGGTCAGCCACCAGGACAGCCTCTTGTACGTCTGCAACAAACAATCGGGACACCGCTTCTTGGTCGAAACCAGAGCAGAAATCAGCGTCTTGCCCCCGACGGGGTACGACACCCGCAACAGGAAGCCAGGACCCACCCTGAGGGCCGCAAACAGCAGCACGATAAGGACCTACGGCACCTGCACAGTGCAGCTGCAGTTCGGCGCCAGCCAGTTCACGTGGGACTTCACAATGGCCGCGGTGGCCCAACCACTCCTGGGGGCGGACTTCTTGCGAGCTCACAGCCTGCTGGTCGACTTGCAAGGGAAAAAACTAGTACATGCCAAGACTTTCCAGACGTTCTCCCTGGGTGAAGCCAGGTTGCTGGCCCCACACCTGGACTCCATCATGCTGTCGGACAACGAATTCACCAGAATCCTGGTGGACTTTCCATCGATTCTGGCACCGCAGTTCACGGCAGCCATGCCCAGACACGGGGTTCAGCACCACATCCTGACCAAGGGACCACCCCTCCACGCCCGCGCACGAAGGCTCCCCCCAGAAAAGCTCCGCCTGGCGAAGGAGGAGTTCAAGAGGATGGAGGAATTGGGGATCATACGGAGGTCCGACAGCCCATGGGCCTCACCCCTGCACACGGTGCCCAAAGCAGCTGGTGGTTGGAGACCATGCGGCGACTACCGCAGACTGAACGAGGCTACAACTCCAGACCGCTACCCCGTGCCACACATACAGGACTTTGCAGCAAACCTGCACAGGGCAAGAATATTTTCCACCATCAAATCCCGACCCTGAAGACACCCCCAAAACAGCACTTATCACCCCGTTGGAGTTCCTCCGAATGCCGTTCAGCCTGAAGAATGCCGCGCAGACGTTGCAGCGGCTAATGGATGCGGTGGGACGCGACCTGGACTTTGCGTTCATCTATTTGGACGACATCCTTATAGCCAGCAGTAGTCGCCAGGAGCATCTGTCCCACCTCCGCCAGCTCTACTCCCGCCTGAGTGATTTCGGCCTCACAATCAACCCGGCCAAATGCCAGTTCAGTCTCGATACCATTGACTTCCTGGGCCACAGGATTACCAAAGACGGGGCAACACCTCTGCCCGCCAAGGTAGACGCGATCCGCCACTTTGCCCGGCCCAACACGGTCAAGGGCCTGCAGGAGTTCGTTGGTATGGTGAACTTCTACCACCGTTTCCTCCCCTCAGCAGCCCGTATCATGTGCCCTTTGTACACCCTGATGTCGGGTAAAAGCAAGGACATTACTTGGGACGAGGGGGCCGCGGCCGCTTTCGTTAAAACCAAGGAAGCCTTGGGAGATGCCGCGATGCTGGTGCATCCCAGAACGGATGTTTCGACCGCATTCACGGTGGACGCATCCGACACAGCAGTCGGAGGGGTGCTGGAGCAGCTCATTGAGGGGCGCTGGCAACCCCTGGCATTCTTCAGCAAGCACCTACGACCACCCGAACTCAAGTACAGTGCTTTCGACCGGGAGCTGTTGGCACTGTATCTGCCAATCCGGCATTTCAGGTACTTCTTAGCATTTCACCATGTTCACGGACCACAAACCGTTGACCTTCGCGTTCACGAAGGTGTCCGATCCCTGGTCGGCTCGCCAGCAGCGACATCTGTGCTACATCTCCGAGTACACGACAGACATCCAGCATGTCTCGGGAAAGGACAACGTCGTGGCGGACGCACTCTCCAGACCAGCTGCCCAGGCCCTGTCCCTGGGGGTGGACTATGCAGCACTGGCGGAGGCGCAGCAGGTAGACAACGAGATGCCCAGCTACAGGACCGCAGTCTCAGGTTTGCAGCTGCAGAACTTTCTCATAGGCCCAGGTGAGAGGACCCTCCTGTGTGACGCAGCTACCGGCCAACCTTGCCCCATCGTCCCGGCAGCCTGGAAGCGGCGAGTTTTCGACTCCATACATGGTTTGGCTATATATATATATATACACTCCATACATCTATCAGGACAACCGTCCAGCTGGTCTCCAACAAGTTCGCGTGGCACGGACTTCGCAAACAGGTCAGTGAATGGGCCAGAACGTGCACGCAGTGCCAAACAGCCAAGGTGCAGCAGCACACTAAAGCCCCACCGCAGCAGTTCGAACCCACCCACCGGAGGTTCAACCACATTCATGTGGATATCGTGGGCCCCCTACCGGTGTCCCGAGGCGGTCCCGCTCACCGACACATCTGCCGATTCCTGCGCCCGAGCGCTGATTGCAACCTGGGTAGCACGCTTTGGGGTACTGGCCCACATTACCTCCGACAGAGGCGCCCAGTTCACCTCCAGCCTGTGGTCGGCTGTGGCCAGCCTGTTGGGAACGCAGCTACACCACACTACTGCCTACCACCCACAGTCGAACGGACTAGTGGAACGCTTCCACCATCACTTGAAGTGGGCTCTCATGGCCCGCCTGAGAGGACCTAACTGGGTAGACGAGCTTCCCTGGGTCCTGCTTGGAATTCGCACAGCGCCCAAAGAGGATCTGCACGCCTCGTTGGCCGAGTTGGTGTATGGCACGCCCCTGGCCGTCCCAGGAGAGTTCATACCAGCCCCAAGGGGGCAAGAGGAAGAACCCGCAGCTGTCCTGGACAGGCTACACGAAAGGCTCGGCAACCTGGCCCCCGAACCGACTTCACAGCACGGACGGACCCTGACCCATGTACCCAAAGACCTGCAGAACTGTAAGTTTGTGTTTGTACGAAGGGGCGGACACCGGGCACCGCTACAGTGGCTGTACGAGGGGCCGTTCAAGGTGATCAACGACAACGGGTCCACATACGTTCTGGACGTTGGGGGGAGAGAGGAGGTTTTCACAGTGGACCGACTCAAACCAGCCCATGTGGACTTGGCGCAGCCGGTCAAGGTTCAGGCACCGCGGCGCAGAGGCAGATCCAGACTGTGGACATTGGGGGGGTGTATCGCCGGTTCTGGGGGGGGGGTTATGTGGCGACCCACTTTCTGCGCAGGCGAACCGGCTCATAAATAGTCAGCACGCGGGGAGAGACTTTGGTAATGCACCTCTGACATCACTTCCACCCAGAGAGGGCGGGCGCTAGGGATTAAATGCCAGCGCCGCGAAGTTTGAATAAACTAGTCTCGAAACGACTTACCGACTGCATGTCGTTATTTCAGCGCTGTGTGTAGCACATCGCTCCAATGGCAGAATAATGACTGGAGTTTCTGGGAGCAATTTGGAAGGGCAAGATAGATTCGTCCCAAAGAAGTATGCTAAAGGGAGGATGTGGCAACTATGGCTGAGAAGGGAAGTCAAAGACAGCATAAAAGCAAAAGAGAACATATAATAAGCTAGAAGATTGTGAAGCTTTTAAAAATCAACGGAAAGCAGCTAAAAAAGCAATAAAGAGAGAAAAGATGAAATATGAAGGTAAACTAGCCAATAATATAAAAGAGGACATAGAAGATTTTTCAGATGTATTAATAGCAGAAGAGACATGAGAGTGGCTGTTGGCCCACTGAAAAATTATGCTGGAGAGGTAGTAATGGGGGACAAAGAAATGGAAGAACTCAATAAGTATTTTATGTCAGTCTTCACTGTGGAATACACTAGCAGTATCCTGGAGATTCAAGTGTGTCAGGGGACAGAAGTGACTGTAGTTGCTCTTACTAAAGAGAATGTGCTTGGGAAGCTGAAAGATCTGAAGATAGATAAGTCACTTAGACCAGATGGACTATTTCCCAGGGTTCTGCAAGAGTTAGATAACGAGATTGTCGAGGCTTTGGTATCGATCTTTCAATCCTGGAATGGTTCCGGAGGATTGGAAAATTGCAAATGTCAATCTACTCTTTAAGAAGGGAGGGAGGCAAAAGACAGGGCATTATAGGCTAGTTAGCTTGACTTCAGTGGTTGGTAAAATTTTGAAGTCCATTATTAAAGATGAGGTTTCAGGGTACTTGGAGGCAAATGATAAAATAGGCCAAAGTCAGCATAGTTTCCTTAAGGGGGAATCTTACTTGATACATCTGTCGGAATTCTTTGTGGAAATACAGGCAGAACAGACAAAGGAGAGTCAGTGGATGTTGTGTACTTGGATTTTCGGAAAGCCTTTGACAAGGCAACCCACATGAGACAGCCCATGGGATTATAGGAAAGATACCAGAATGGATAGAAGATTGGATGACTGGCAGGAGATAAAGATTAGGAATAAAAAATGACTGGCTGGTTCCTGGTGACTAGTGCTGCTCTGCAGGGTCAGTGTGGGAACTGCTTCTTTTTACGTTATATGTCGATGATTTGAATGATGGAATTGATAGTGTTGTGGCTAAGTTTCTGGGCAATATGAAAATAGGTCGAGGGGCAGGTATTGTTGAGGAAGCAGGGAGCCTGCAGAAGAGCCCAGACAGATTGGAAGAATGAAGTGACAGATGGAATATAGTGTAAGGAAGTGTATGATCATGAACTTTGGTCAAAGGAATAAAGGCATGGACTACTTTCCAAACGGGCAGAAATTTCAAAAATCAGCCATCAAGGGAAGTGATAAATGTGGGCTCACTTTTAACATTTGAGAAAAACTTGGACAGGTACATGGATGAGAGGGGTATGGAGGGATATGGTCCAGGTGCAGGTCAGTGGGACTAAGCAGAAAAATGGTTCAGCACAGCCAAGAAGGGCTAAAAGGCCTGTTTCTGTGTTGTAATGCTCTATGGTTCTAAGGGAACTTGGGACTTCTCATACAGGATTCCCTAAAAGTTAACTTGCAGGTTGAGTTAAGGAAAGCAAATGCAATGTTAGCATATATTTTGAGAGGACTGCTATATAAAAGCAAGGATGTAATGCAGGCCCTTATAAAGCATTGGCCAGACTGGACTTGGAGTATTGTGAGTAGATTTGGGCGCTTAGATAAAGGATGTGCTGACACTAGAGAGTCCAAAAGAGATTCATGAGAGTAATCCTGGGAATGAAAGGGTTAACAAGAGGAGCATTTTATGGCTCTGGACTTTAGCATCATGAGGGGGCTCTCTTTGAAACCTATCGAATATTGAAAGGCCTAGATAGAATAGAGATGGAGAGGATGTTTCCTATTGTGAAGGAGTCTTGGACCAGAGGGCACAGCCTCAGATCGGACATCATTTCAGAACAGAGATCAGGAGGACTTTCTTTAGCCAGAACCTGGTGAATCTGTGGAATTTAATACCATAGATGATTATGGAGGCCAACTGTGGAGGGTATATTTAAAGTGGAGGTTAATAATATTGATTAGTAAGGGTGTCAAAGGTTACAGTAAGAAGGCAGGAGAATGAGGTTGAGAGGGATAATAAATCAGCCCTGATGGTGAAGCAGACTTAATGGGTCAAATGGCCTAATTCTGCTCCTATGTCTTATGGTCCAAAGTTAAACTCATCTACACATATGTACTGTAACAGTTTTGAACTAATACAACCTTAAAGGTAAACTTTGATTTATGAAGTGCTGTCAAATAGAATCATAATTTTGTCAGTGGTTTACACTTAAAATTCCTTTGTCTGGATAGCACAATGGCAGAACTTTAACCTGTTCCAAGACAGGGTATGTGAAACAACTTTACTCCATAACTTTAATGTGGTTTTTAGATATCATCAAAAGCGAAATGTAACAGCAACATGCATGGCTTTAGTTAAATGTCAAAGATTCAAAGTACATTTATTATCAAAGTATCTATGCGCTCTACAACCCTGAAATTCGTCTTCCCCACAGACAGTCATGAATCAAGGAAGAACCATGGAGCCAATCTGTTCAAAGAAAAGCATCAAACATCAACTTCTTCCTACACGCACAAAAAAATTGCACAAATGGTAACAAAAAAATGAGCAAAAACAAAATATAAAACACAAAATCAAAAAGCATATTTCAGTACAGTTCAGTGTGCATTATTTGCACACTGCCTTGATTCAAAAATCTCTCCAAAGTAGCGACAAAAAGGTGTGACCAGAACTAGAACACATCATAAAAACTGAGTTAAGAGTCCAAATGTGCAATCTGTGGCAATCAAATCTTGCTCCAGCACTATCTGGTGAAAGCATGAAGGGAGAGAAAGATCACTTGAATGCAAGGACATGCCATGTGGGGGGTTGTGGAGGGAGAGCGGTTTTCTTTTTGATAACTACTAATAATTTTGAAATGCACAATTAAAAGTTTTACATGCATTAAAATTCACATATTCATGGGGATAGTACTGTTTTATAATCAAATGACTACCGGTTATATGAGTCTGTTGTAAAGTCAGACTTTACATGTACGTATAGTAGCCCATAATCCTGTCACCTCAGATATCTGAACAAAAAAAATTGTTACCAATCAAGTAGCTACGTTTCTTCAGTTGCTGAAGATTTTTGAACTCTTCTTCATCAAGGTCATCTTCAGTCTGTGACTTAGCAGCTTTCAGTCTCTGTAACCGTTGAAACATTCTATGTGGTGTGGGGTTTATAATTGGAAATTTGAGAAGGTTCAGTGTAGTTCCTGTTAAAAATAAAATAAAGCAAATCTCAAAGTTCAAGAAAGCAACTTATAATGACTTCTCTGAAATGTTTTATACTGCTCCAAATTGCAGTGATAGCTGGTTGTGCCAGCTACTGTGTGCAAATCCCAATTTACATTTGCAGACTCTTACTGAGGCATTGAGCAATGCAGAGTAAATAATGAGATAGACCAAGGAGAGCAGTAAAACAAATGAAATGAGGCTAGAAGGGCTGTGGAAATGCCACTGGAAAAAAAATTCTTTGTAGAACTTTTCAAAGTAGTAAGTGAACTAGTAAACCAGATGAGCTTAAGCAATATTTTACAACAGCAGGGATAAGTCACCGATGACAGCTTTTTGCAAAGAAAAAGGATGTGTACAATGACATATAGTTCAGGAGGGAAGAATATGCCAAAAATTAGGAACACAGGCCCCAGCTAATGGGCAAAAACTGATCTATTAAAAGGGCGGGAAGGTAAAGGTAGTGATAGAAATTATCCTTTTTCATATTGAGATTAATCTTCCACTAGTGTTTTTCAAAAATGTTTGATAAGGTAATTTAACAAAGCAAAAATTATGTTTCCCCTCCAAGTTACTCACTATCCTGACTTGGAAACATTTCCTTCATTGTCGCTGGGTCAAAATCATATAATTCCCTCTCTAACAGCACTGTGGGTGTTCAAGAAGGCAGTTCTTCACCACCTTTTCAAGGGCAACTAGGGATGGGCTTAGCCGGTGACACCCACGTCCCGTAAGTGAATAAATAAAAAAAATTGAATACCCAACAGATCATTGTTGCTAATATAGAAAAAAGACGCTATGAACAGATGCAGAAAATCATTAAGGATCCTAAAGGTAGAAGCTTTAGGATCTACCTAAAGCTTTTTGGATCAAAGACCAAAATGTCAAATCCGTGACTGGTGAGTCTTGGGATAAAATCCAAAGTTTGAGGCGTGATGTCTATAAGTCTGTGGATCCGAGGACATGGACTGGAGCACCTGCAGTGGCCTGTCCGGGGTTGGAAGCCTGTCAGTGTGTACGTGTGGGTGGAGGGGATGGGAAAGGGGCTTCTTTTGCTGTTATTACCTGTTTTTGTTTTGTTGTTCTGCAGAACACTGTGGGCATGCTATGTAGATGCTAGACTGTAGCAAATCCTTAATGCAAACAGTGTTCCCTGCTGTAAAGTAAGCTGTTAGATAGCAAAGTTTAAGGATCACATACAAGGAACAGTCAAAGGAGACATTAGAGACTGCATATGATTGAATCTGGAGCAAAAAACAATCTGCTGAAGAAACTCAGTGGGCCAAGCAGCATCTATGGGGGGGGGGGGGGGAGGGAATTGTCACAAAAGGTCTGAGAGAGAAGTATGAAGAGTGGTAATTGTACGACAGGTGATTGGTGGACTTCAGGAGAGGTAAAAAATAATATTGAGGCATGACTACGCAAGCGCATGGATGTCAGTGAGTTAGACAGGCAGGAAGAATTTAAAAAGAAGACAACTTTATAGAGCGGGCGTTAGAGTAGGCTTTGGCGATAATGGGTTGAGGCGAGGTAAGTTACTTGTGAAAAATGGGAAGTACGTGTGTGAGGCCACATCTGTGCCAGGTGCGTCGAGCTGCAGCTCCTTAGGGACCGAGTTAGAAAACTGGAGATGCAGCTCAATGACCTTCGTCTAGTCAGGGAAAGTGAGGAGGTGATAGAGAGGAGCTACAGGCAAGGAGTTACACCAGGGCCTCGGGAAACCCTGTCAGGAGTCAGGAGTAAAAAGGGCAAGAGTCAGATACTAGAAAGTACCCAAATGGCTGTCCCCCTTAACAATAAGTACTCCTGTTTAAATACGGTTGTGTGTGGGGGGGGGGGTGGAATGACCTACCTGGGGGAAGCAACAGTAGCCACACCTCTGGCACAGAGTCTGGCCCTGTGGCTCAGAAGGGTAGGGAAAGGAAGAGAATGGCAGCAATGATAGGGGACTCTATAGTTAGGGGGTCAGACAGGCGACTGTGGATGCAGGAAAGAAGCACGGATGCTAGTTTGCCTCCCAGGTGCCGGGGTCCGGGATGTTTCTGATCATATCCACGATACCGAGGTGGGAAGGTGAACAGCCAGAGGTCGTGGTACATATTGGTACCAACAGCATAAGTAGGAAAAGGGAGGAGGTCTTGAAAACAGACTTTAGGGAGTTAGGAAAGAAGCAGAGAAGCAGGACCTCAAAGGTAGTAATCTTGGGATTGCTGCCTGTGCCACGTGCCAGTGAGTATAGGAATAGGGCGAGCAGGAGGCAGAGATTCAGATTTCTGGATCATTGGGACCTCTTTTGGGGCAGGCATTACCTGTACAAAAAGGACAGGTTGTACTTGAACCTGAGTGGGTGGAGACCAATATCCTGCCAGGGAGGTTTGCTAAGCTTACTGGGGAGAGTTTAAACAAGAATTGCTGGGGTGTGGGAACTGAAGAGACGGAGGAAAGGGCGGTTGGCTCACAAATAGAGAAAGCTTGTAGGCAGCGTGAGAGGGAGGATAGGCATGTGATAGAGAATGGATATATTCACACCAATGGTTTGAGATGTGTCAATTTAAATGTAAGGAGCATTATGAACAAAGTGGATGTGCTTAGAGCGTGGATCAGTACCTGGAGCTATGATGTTGTGGCCCTTACAGAGACTTGGATGGCTCAGGGGCAGGAATGGCTACTTTAGATGTTTCTGGAAAGGACAGGGAGGGAGGCAAAAGAGGTGGGGGTGTGGCACTGTTGATCAGAGATAGTGTCTTGGCTGCAGAAAAGGAGAAGTCATGGAGGGATTGTCAACTGAGTCTCTGTGGGTGGAAGTTAGAAACAGGAAGGGGTCAATAACTCTACTGGGTGTTTTTTATAGACTACCCAATAGTAAAAGGGACATCAAGGAACAGATAGTGAGACAGATTCTGGAATGGTGCAGTCTTAACAGGGTTGTTGTTTTGGGAAATTTAAATTTCCCCAATATTGATTGGCATCTCCCTAGAGCAAGGGATTTAGATGGGGTGGAGTTTATTAGGTGTGTTCAGGAAGGTTTCCTGACACAGTATGTATATAAGCCTACAAGAGGAGATGCTGTACTTGATCTGGTATTGGGAAATGAATCTCTCAGTGGGAGAGCATTTTGGAGATAGTATCACAATTCTATCTCCTTTACCATAGCATTGGAGAGGGATAGGAACTGCCAAGTTAGGAAAGCATTTAATTGGAGTAAGGGGAAATATGAAGCTATTAGGTGGGAATTTGAAAGCATATATTGGGAACAGATGTTCTCAGGGAAATGTACCACAGAAATGTGGCAGGGGATACTTGCATGGTGTTCTGCAAAGGTACATTCTAATGAGACAGGAAAGGATGGTAGCGTACAGGATCCGTAGTGTACAAAGGTAGTTGAAAATCTAGTCAAGAAGAAAAGCTTACGAAAGGTTCAAAAAACTAGGTAATGATAGAGATCTAGAAGATTATTTGGCTTGCAGGAAGGAGCTTAAGAACGAAATTAGGAGAGCCAGAAGGGGCCATGAGAAGGCCTTGGCAGATAGGATTAAGTAAAACCCCAAGGCATTCTTCAAGCATGCGAAGAGCAAGAGGATAAGACGTGAGAGAATAGGACCAATCAAGTGTGACAGTGGAAAAGTGTGCAAGGAACCGGAAGAAATAGCAGAGGTACTTAATGAATACTTTGCTTCAGTATTCACTATGGAAAAGAATCTTGGTGATTGTAGGGATGATTTACAGCGGACTGAAAAGCTCGAGCATGTAGATATTAAGAAAGAGAATGCGCTGGAGCTTTTAGAAAGCATCAAGTTGGATAAGTCACTGGGACCGGATGAGATGTACCCCTGGCTACTGTGGGAAGTGAGGGAGGAGATTGCTGAGCCTCTGACAATTATCTTTGCATCATCAGTGGGGATGGGAGAGGTTCTGAAGAATTGGAGGGTTGCAGATGTTGTTTCCTTATTCAAGAAAAAGAGTAGAGATAGCTTAGGAAATTACAGACCAGTGAGTCTTACTTCAGTGATTCGTAAGTTGATGGAGAAGATCCTGAGAGGCAAGATTTATGAACATTTGAAGAAGCATAATATTAGGAATTGTCAGCATGGCTTTGTCAATGGCAGGTCATGCCTTATGAGCCCAAATGAATTATTTGAGGATGTGACTAAACACATTGACGAAGGAAGAGCAGTAGATGTAGTGTATATGGATTTCAGCAAGGCATTTGATAAGGTACCCATGCAAGGCTTATTGAGAAAGTAAGGAGGCATGGGATCCAAGGGAACCTTGCTTTGTGGATCCAGAACTGGTTTTCACACAGAAGGCAAAGAGTGGTTGTAGACGGGTCATATTCTGCATGGAGGTCAGTGACCCGTGGTGTGCCTCAGGGATCTATTCTGGGACCCCTTCTCTTTATGATTTTTATAAATGACCTGGATGAGGAAATGGAGGGATGGGTTAGTAAATTTGCTGATGACACAAAGGCATACGGTGTATTGGCCTTCATCAACCATGGGATTGAGTTTAGGAGCCGTGAGGTAATGTTACAGCTATATAGGACCCTGGTCAGACCCCATTTGGAGTACTGTGCTCAGTTCTGGTTGCCTCACTACAGGAAGGATGTGGAAACTATAGAAAGAATTCAGAGGAGATTTACAAGGATGTTGCCTGGATTAGGGAGCATGCCTTATGAGAATAGGTTGAGTGAACTTGGTCTTTTCTCCTTGGAGCGATGAAGGATGATTGGTGACTTGATAGAGGTCTATAAGATGATGAGAGGCATTGATCGTGTGGATAGTAAGAGGCTTATTCCCAGGGCTGAAATGGCTAGCATGAAAGGGCACAGTTTTAAGGTGCTTGAAAGTAGGTACAGACCAGATGTCAGCCGTAAGTTTTTTACGCAGAGTGGTGAGTGTGTGGAATGGGCTGCCGGCGATGGTGGTGGAGGCGGATACAATAGGGTCTTTTAAGAGACACCTGAATAGGTACATGGAGCTTAGAAAAATAGAGGGCTATGTGTAAACTGAGGTAATTTCTAAAGTAAGTACATGTTCGGCACAGCTTTGTGAGCCGAAGGGCCTGTATGATATGCTGGTTTCACCAGGTATGGGAGGGGGTTGGACCAGGGAGGCAGTGGCAGATGAATGACGGAGGAGGACAAAGGCAAAAACATTTTAAAAAAAATTAAAGCAACACACACAAAATGCTGGTGGAACACAGCAGGCCAGGCAGCATCTATAGGGAGAAGCACTGTCGACGTTTCAGGCCGAGACCCTCCGTCAGCACCAACTGAAAGGAAAGATAGTAAGAGATTTGAAAGTAGTGGGGGGAGGGGGAAATGCGAAATGATAGGAGAAGACCGGAGGGGGTGGGATGAAGCTAAGAGCTGGAAAGATGATTGGCGAAAGTGATACAGAGCTGGAGAAGGGAAAGGATCATGGGACGGGAGGCCTCAGGAGAAAGAAGTGGGGGAAGCACCAGAGGGAGATGGAGAACAGGCAGAGTGATAGGCAGAGAGAGAGAGAAAAAAACAACTAAATATGTTAGGGATGGGGTAAGAAGGGGAGGAGGGGCATTAACAGAAGTTAGAGTAGTCAATGTTCATGCCATCAGGTTGGAGGCTACCCAGCCAGTATATAAGGTGTTGTTCCTCCAACCTGAGTGTGGCTTCATCTTGATAGTAGAGGCCAGGATAGACATATCAGAATGGGAATGGGACGTGGAATTAAAATGTGTGGCCACTGGGAGATCCAGCTTTTCCTGGCGGACCGAGCGTAGGTGTTCAGCGAAACGGTCTCCCAGTCTGCGTCAGGTCTCACCAATATATAAAAGGCCACACCAGGAGCACTGGACGCAGTATACCACACCAGCCGACTCACAGTTGAAGTGTTGCCTCACCTGAAAGGACTGTCTGGGCCCCTGAATGGTGGTAAAGGAGGAAGTGGAAGGGCAGGTGTAGCACTTGTTCTGCTTACAAAGATAAGTGCCAGGAGGGAGATCGGTGGGAAGGGATGGGGGGACGAGTGGACAAGGGAGTTGCATAGGGAGCGATCCCTGCGGAAAGCAGAAAGGGGGGGGGGGAGGGAAAGATGTGCTTGGTAGTTGGATCCCGTTGGAAGTGGCAGAAGTTATGGAGAATTATACATTGGACCTGGAGGCTGGTGGGGTGGTAGGTGAGGACAAGGGGAACCCTATCCCAAGTGGGGTGGTGGGCAGATGGGGTGAGGACAGATGTGCGGGAAATGGGAGAGATGCGTTTGAGAGCAGAGTTGATGGTGGAAGTAGGGAAGCCCCTTTGTTTAAAAAAGGAAGACATCTTCATCCTGGAATGAAAAGCCTCATCCTGAGAGCAAATGCGGTGGAGACGGAGGAATTGTGAGAAGGGGATAAGATTTTTGCAAGAGACAGGGTGGGAAGATTTTAAAAAATTAATGGCTGATGCAGCAAAGTAGGAGGAGGGGAGGGTGAAAGTTGAAGGCAGTTGCTGGAGGGTGATAAGCAGGAACAAAAAGAGCCAGCAGTGCTGGGATCTGATTATGTAAACAAAACTTTAGAAAGAGATGAATGCCAGATGGAACCAGAATCTCACACAGTGCTTACTGTATTTGTCAATGTGGTGCGGAGAGCGAGTTTGTAAATCTGGCGGGGTCAAAGGATGTTTGTGAACCACGAGGGTGGCGCGCCATGGGAGGGGTGTGGACCAGGGGGCGGAGGGGTGTGGAACGGGGGCAGAGGGTTGTGGAATGGGGGGCAGAGGAGTTCCAGGGGAGGCGTAGGGGTAGACAAACCCAGCCCTCAGACACCAAGTAAGGTCATTTGATTCTAAGCAATTGTTTTATTGATCATTACTGAATGCCTGTCTAGTGTTTCTCAACTCCCTCTCCTCTCCTTTTCCCAACCATGATTCCCCTCTTCTTGCCCGCTTCCCAATCTCAGTCCACAATAGAGACCCATATCAGAACCAGGTTTATCATCACTCACGTATGTCACAAAATTTGTTTCTTTTTCATGGCAGCAGTAGAGTGCAACACAGAAAACTACTACAGTACTGCACAGAAGTCAGGCAGTACCATATAGGTCAAGCAGTCTTACAGTTTTAGCCAGCTGATGTCCCCCACCACTGCTTAAATAAACCAACAAACCCACTACCTTTCTCTGTATTCTGGATGAAAGGGGTTGTTTTGTTGCTTTTCTGAGAAATGTGGACATGCTATGTTGGCGCTGGAATATGTGGCAACACTTGCAGGCTGCCCCCAACACATCCTCAAACATTGTTAATGCAAAAGACATGTTTCATTGTATGTTTCCATGTACCCAGGATAAATCTGAACCTCAGTGAATAATCTGAAAACTAGAAGCACTGCCTGAGAATATAGTGGAATCAGAAATAATTATTACACTCAAGAGGTGTTTTTCCAGACAAGAGACAAGGTCCTAACGTGGGAAAATGGAATTAGTATGGATCAACAAAGTGGTCAGAATAGACATGGTGAGCTAAGGGGTCTATTTCTGTGATGTGCATAACCTACTTCTGATTCATATGTTCTAATTCCCTTTTCCCAACAGGATTAACAGGGAATCCTAGAATGGTTTCTCTGAAGTGCTGGGTGACACGAGTCCATTCAACAAATTAAAGGAGACAGTTGTGTCAATTATCTGTAAAACAAAGTTATCACCAAAAGAGAGGGCATTTCATGTGACCTTTTCTATATGCCACGATCAGCGCAGAACTGAGAGTTCAGTGGATTGGCCAATACTTCCTGAGCAATTGCTCACCTGCTGAAATTAATACATTTCTTTGGTAAATCTTCTAGATGCCTTCAGGATAATTTCTTATTTCCAGCATTTGCATTTTTTTTTCATTTTCTAATCTAGTCACATCCAAATTAACAGGGAGGAGGTATTGGGAGACTTTAATTTCATTAGGGTGGATAACTCCCCAAGGCCTGATGTGGTACATTCTTGGACCTACAAGAAACTATATGGATGAGAGGGGTATGGAGGGATATGGCCCAGGTGCAGGTCAGTGGGACTAGGCAGAAAAATGGTTTGGCACAGCCAAGAAGGGCCAAAAGGCCTGTTTTTGTGCTGTAATGTTCTATGGTTGTAAACTAGAGGAAAAATTGTGGAGGCGCTTGCAGAGTTTTTGCTTTCTCAGGCTGTAGGTAAGATTCTGGAGGACTGTAGCTAGTATCTAGTGTGGGTACCATCAAATTTCAGTTCTTAGAGTGAGACTTTTGTCTTTGTTAAAATCCTTTACCAGGTGGTCTCAAAATCCACCGGTGCGGCACAGTAGTTTTTTGCCGTCAAAGTCAATACTATGGCCATTGCGAAAGCAATGTTCTGCTGCCACCATTTTTTCTACCTGTACCCAGCTGGAAGCCAGAGAAGAGTTCATTCCTTATATACACAGGAAAGCACAAGATCCTTTTTTAAGGTTGTTGAATCTGACATCAGTAGTAAGTTGCTTGAGGGCAGGATCTACAAACATTTGGAGATCCAGGGATTGATTTGGGAGTCAGCACAGCTTTGGGCATGGGATGTTATGTCTGACAAATCTCCTGGGGTGCAGTCAGGTAGAGCAGTGGATGTTTAGCTAGGCCTTTTCCAAGCTCCATCATTGCACACTCGTCTTGATGCTTCGATTCCACTGCATCCAGGGGCAGATGGCTGATTGGGTTCAGCATTGACTCAGTGACGGGGTGATGCTCAAAGGTTACTTCTCAGACTGGATGCCTGTATCTAGCAGTGTGCCACAGGGGTCAGTGCTAGAACCTTTGTTTTTTTAATATAATTTATATAAATTATTTGTTAGTGAATGCACAAGGTACAATTAGTGAATCTGTGGATGATACAAAAGCAGCTGGTGCTGTAGGCACTGTAGAAGGCTATGCAAAATTACAGAGGTAAAGTATGTGGTCTGAAAATTGGCAAAGGGCTTTCAACTCAGATAACTGTGATATTGAATCTGGGAGATCAAACCAGGGTTGGACATATACTGTGAATGATAGGGCTCGAGGAGTGCAAGTGCAGAGTTCGATGACAGTGGCATCACAGATTGTCAGTGAAGTGTTTGGCATGCAGTTGTTCATCAGTCAGTGGTACTGTGTACAGGAGTTGGGAAGTTATGTTGATGAGGCTACACTTGGGAGTGTTGTATACTGTTTTGATCACCCTTAATGATATTCTTAAACTAGAATGAGTACAGAAAAGATTTACCAGAATATTACCTGGTCTTGGAGGCCTGCGTTACAAAGTGAGTTTGTGTAGATTTTACTTTCAGGAGTTTAAGAGACTGAAAATTGTTCTGATAGAGGTATATTAAGATAATGAGATAGGGTAAAAGCAGTCTTTATTCTGCGGGGGGGGGGGGGGGGGGGAGGCTCATACACAAAATGTGGTGCATATCTGAAATGAGATGCCAGATGGTTGAGGCAGGCACATTAGCAATGTTTAAAAACTATCTAGACAAGTACATGGAGGGCTATGACTAGATCACTGGTAACAATCAGCATGAATGAATTCAGTGAGTCAGGCATATTTAGGTGTGTTGCATATGTCCAGCATCTGCAGTCTCTTGTGTCAACATGGATGAGTGGGGCAGAATGGCCTGTTCCCCTGCTCTATGACCAAGAAAATCAATTAAACTGCAAATGCCAGAAATCTGAAATAAAAATAAAAACTGCTGAAAAATCGAGCAGGTTAAGCAGCCTCTGTAGAAAGAGGAACAGTCAACCTTCAGGTTGAAGACCTTTCAAAGTTCAAGTATTTTGTGTTAACTCTCCCGTTTTGTTCCATATCACTCCCTATTATTGTACATTATCAAATCTTTTGATCCTTTAATCATTTTTGCTCCTCACTGATTTTTCCTTTAGGACTCACCTCCACATCCACCTGTCTGGGCTTCAGTAGTTGTTATATATGCATGTGTTACATTGTCATTGGCCTGAAAAGTTAACGATTTCTGAGATATTGCCTGGTCACTTTTAGCATGTTCCTCTTTTCATTGGAAGCTGCTCAACTTACCCGGCCAGCGGGACACTGTGGCTCTCTGGATGACATCGGAGGCTTTGGACTTGCAGTAATCCGAATGGATAAGGGTGTTGAAGAGGGTGGATTTGCCCACGTTGGTGCCGCCGACCAGGTAGACGTCCCCCTGAAATTTCCAAGTGCTCTGCAAACGGGAAATTAATGTCTCGATGCCATAGCCGGTCTTGGCGCTGATGAGGTGCACGTCTCCTTTGCTTTGAGGCTCGGCCCACAAACCGGCTTGACTGCACAGCTGGAGCACCTGGCGCCGGAGTCTCTGCAAGTAGCGGGGGTTGTCGGCCGGAATCAGGTCGGTCTTATTAGCCAACACCAGCACACTGTTGTGCTCGCTCAACAAAGGCAACAAGTCGGCGATCAGCCCGCAGCCGCTGCTCAGGTCAAGTAGGTCCAGCATGTAGAGCACCAGGGCTTTGTGCCGGCCGACCCTCCCCATCATGCGCTGGTAATCGGCGAGCGGCACCTGCACCTCCAGGGCCTTCTGGTGGTGGACGAGGAGGAAGCAGCGCTGGCACACAGCGCGTCGCAGAGCGGCCGCACCGACCGCCACCAGCTGCTTGTACTTCTCGCTCGGTAGATAGCCGGCCAGCGAGGGGTCGGTGCAATGCAGCATGGCGCCGCAGCCTGAGCACGGGCAGTAGCTGGGCTGCTGCAGCGGGTCTGCGGTGCCGTATAACCGGTGTTCCCCACGCGGGGCTGGGGCTGGGGCCGCCTCCACTCCCGCTTGGCACCGTTGCCGCCGCTTCTTCTTGGACGGGAGTTCGGGCGGCGGGAAGCTCGGATCGGTCACCACTGGCTCGGCACTCCGTGCAGGCTTCTGAGCCTCTACTCCCCTGGCCGGCTTCAACGCTTCTAAGGCGAGCAGTTGGCGGCGCAGCGCCCCGAGTAAGGGGGCGACCTCGCGGCTTTCCGCCGGTGCCGCCTGAGCAACGAGCGCCCGTGCTTGGGTCAAAACCTCATCCTCGTCTTCCGTTTCGGCCGCGTACTCCGCGAACACCATCTCCTCCGGCTTCCCCAGCTCCACCGCCGTGTATCCGAACTTGATGCCCGCCACTCGCCGCAAGCCTGACAGCGCTCGGGCGTGCGCGGCCCAGCGGAAAACCCGGCGGCCCAGCGATCGCGCCATTCCCGCACCGGCGCTCGCGTAGGTCGCCTCCTAGGGGACGTGTGCGTAATTCCCAGTCTCCGTGCGAAGAGCTATCCGGCTGTCGCTTCGAGCCGCCGCAGCGCAGTCATACACTAAGTCAGGGTCGTTGGCATTTGCATGCAGCCCGTCCAAGTTCTGCAGGACTTGGTGTAGTCTGTACATTTTACGGGTGGTCCACACTAGCAGTTACTATGTGTTAGTCGTGGAAGCAATAAAATTTTGAAATGTGGCCATTAATCACCCACCTTGAAAGTTAAAGAACTGCTTAAGTGTGTTTGCTATTGCATTCAAACATATTCCTGACTTGCATCTTGTATTTACCGGAAGGGCATTAGTGCCATGATATTTATTTGACTTGTCCTGGTGAGTTTCTAGTTCATAATGACGCCAAGGATACTGATGGCAATGGTAATAATTGCCACTATTAATGTCATTACCTGAAAGTCTGGAGACTGGTGCACAAGCCCACGAGCGACCTTATTGCTTCTCTCCAATTGAGGCGTTGACCAAGGTTGAAGTCGACAAGGATGAGAGCGGAGGATGGGCAGGTGTTTGGCACTGTCTGCCTGTGCTTGATCGCTTTTCCTCTCCTGCTTGCTAGCTGTAGTCCGTAAGATATAGGAGCAGAATATGGCCATTTTGCCCACTGAATTTACTCCGCCATTACACCATGGTTGATCATTTTCCCTCTCAGCCCCAATCTCCTACCTTCTCCCTTTATCCCTTCATGCCCTGACCAATCAAGAATCTATCAACCACTGCCTTAAGTATACCCAGTGACTTGGCCTCCACAGCCACTTGTGGCAACGATTTCCACAAATTCAGCCCTTTTGGCTAAAAAAAATTCTCATTGGGTTTCAATGAGGTCACCCCTCATTCTTCTGAATTCCAGTGAGTAGAGACCCTGAGCCATCAAATGTTCTTCATATGACAAGCCTTTCAATTTTTGTGAAGCTCCTTTGAATCCTCTCAAATATCAACACATCCTTTCCTAGGTAAGGGACCCAAAACTGCTCACAATACTCCAAGCAAGGCTTCACCAGTGACTTATAAAGCCTCAAAATTACATCCTTGCTTTTATAATCTAGTCGTCTCGAAATGAATGCTATCGTCACATTTGCTTTCCTCACCACTCAACCTGCAAAATAACCTTTGCACAAGGACTCCCAAGTCCCTTTGCACCTCGCATTTTGGAATTTTCTCTCCATTTAGAAAATAGTCTACTCTCTGATTTCTTCTCTTTAAGTGTATGACCATATACTTCATGACACCGTATTCCATCTTTTTTGCCCATTCTCCTAATCGGTCTAAGTCCTTCTGTTGTTTCTCTACTTCCTCAAAACAACCTGCCCCTCCACCTATCTTCGTATTGTCTGCAAAATTTGCCACAAAGCTATCTATTCCATGATCCAAGTCATTGACATATTTTTATTTTTTTATTTTTTTATTAGTTTTTCAAAACATTTTACAAAATTAAAAACCCCAAATCCCAATGAGGAGCATTAATACAGTGCAAAATCGAGCATACAATAACAATATGCTACAAAGGAAGAGAATTTAACAAAAAAGCACCTAAATTAAAGACAAGTGAGCTTAGTGTCCTCCCCAAGCCCCACAACACAAGAAAAAAACAACAACTCCAGACCAACCACCACACAATATAAAGAGTATAAGTCAGGACAGTCAAACTCCCAGACTGTGAATACACTTAGCAACAGAGGATAATAATGCCTACTACCAGAAAAAAAAAGGGAGCTGAAAGCAAGGGACCGAAAAGAAGAAGAAAAAAAAAACCCTAGTCAAGAGGAAGGTTATGAAAGTACTTGATAAAAGGCCCCCAGATCTTATGGAACTTTAGATCCGAATTGAGAACTGAATAATGAATTTTTCAAGGTCCAAGCAGGCCATAATGTCGTTAAGCCATTGCGCATGAGTGGGTGGGGCAACATCTCTCCATCTAAGGAGGATCAAGCGTCTAGCCAGGAGGGAGGCAAAGGATAGTATTCGGCATTTGGTCGGACCCAGACATAAATCTGTCTCGCCCCAAAAACCGAACAGAGCAATTAAGGGGTTAGGTTCTAGGTGCTGATTCAGAATACCCGATAATGTAGTGAAGACATCTTTCCAGAATTTCTCCAAGCTAGGACAGAACCAGTACATATGGATGAGAGAGGCCACGCCCCTCTTGCATTTATCACAGAGCGGACTAATGCCAGGGTAGAATCGAGATAGTTTAGATTTAGACATATGGGCTCTATGAACAATCTTAAACTGTAAAAGGCAATGGCGAGCACAAAGAGAGGTTGAGTTAACCGATTTGAGAACTGAGTCCCAGCTCTCCTCGGATAAGGAGATATTTAAATCCTGCTGTCATTGACATATTGTATAATGTAAAAGGAAGTGGTCCCAACTCAGAACCCTGTGGAACACCACTAGTCACTGGCAGCCAGCCAGAAAAAGCTCCCTTTATTTCCACTCTTTGCCTCCTGCCAATCAGCCACTGCTTTATCCATGCTAGTATTTTTCCTGTAATACCATGGGCTCAACTTGTTAAACAGCCTCATGTGTGGCATCTTGTCAAAGGCCTTTTTAAAATCCAAGTGCACAATATCCACCAATTCTCCTTTATCCTGCATGTTATTTCTTCAAAGAATTCCAACAAATTTGCCAGGCAAGATTTTCCCTTGAGGAAACTATGCTGACTATGGCCTATTTTATCATATGCCTCCAAGTACCCTGAAACCATATCCTTAACAATCGACTCCAATATTTTCCTAACCAATGAGATCAAACTAACTGGCTCATAATTTTCTTCTGCCTTTCTTGAAGAGTGAAAAGACATTTGCAATTTTCTATTCCTTCAGAACCATGCCAGAATCAAATGATTCTTGAACAATCATTACTAACATCTCTACAATCTCTTCAGCCACCTCTTTCAGAACCCTGGTGTGTATACCCTCTGGTCCAGGTGACTTATCTACTTTCAGACCTTTCAGTTTCCCAAGAACCTTCTCCCTAGTAATGGCAACTTCACACACCTCTATCCCCTGACACTCTTGAACTTCCAGCATACTGCTGGTGTCCTCCACATTGAGGACATGCAAAATACTCAATCTGGCATTTTCTTGTCCCTCATTACAACCTCTCCAGCATCATTTCCCAGCAGCCTACTCTCAACTCTCTTACACTTTGTGTATTTGAAGAAACCTTTGGTATCCTTGAATATTATTGACTACTTTTGTATTCCATCTTTTCCTTCTTAATGACTTCTTTAGTTGCCTTCTGGGGTTTTTTAAAAGCTTCCCAATCCTCTAATTTCCTATTAATTTTTGCTCTATTGTACGCTCCTCTCTTTAGCTTTTATGTTGGCATTGACTTCCCTGGTTAGCTATGGTTGTGTTATCTTGCCTTTAGAAGACTTCTTTCTCTTTAGGATGTATATATCCTGTGCCTTCTGAATCGCATCCAGAAATTCCAGTCATTGCTGCTCTACCATCATCTCTGCCAGTGTTCTTTTCCAATAATTTCTGCCAACTCCTCTCTCATGCTTCTGTAATTATCTTTACTCGACTGTAATACTGATACTGTGATGGAATCTTTACTCATTATGGACTGTCTTTAAGAACCATATCTGTAAGACAGAGAGAGAGACAGTGCCAGCAGCTTGTGAGTGAGAGAGAGAGAGAGAGAGATATGATGGACAGCTGATGTTCAGCACAATGATATTTAAACGAGCGTCACTGCTTGTTTCACAGGACACAGATGCATGAAGGCTGGTAGTGGATATTTCCACTGAACTTTTAAGTACCCACAGAGGGTGGGGCTGAGGATTAATTAAGAGGAATCAATCGTGACTATTAGTGCGTGTAAAGGGCGACCCTGTGGAATCTACCGGTATGTCTAACCCTTGCCTGCGTTGGTAGATTATCACTTGAAGACAGCGCTCTTAAGTTGGTCACACTTGGCTGACTTGGAAGATTTGGAGGACATCGAGGAGGATCGACGACACCTGTTTATTCAGATTACAAGTATCTCTCTCTCACTTCAATCCCGTGCATCTGAACTGAACTTTTCTTACATACCATCGTAAGATGGTAACTCTTGCCACCTGAGCTTGAATAAGTTTGGGAACTTTATTTACATGTATATATGCATAACACCATTAACTCTTGATTTACCTGGTTTAAGTTACTATATTACGTAGTTACTAATAGAACAGTGTTTTCTAATAGAACAGCAAAACCAGACTCCGGGGTGTTCTATTGCTGCTGATACTTTTACAGGGTTGCGTGTGTGTAACAATACATTAGACTAATCCTTTTCCTTCTCAAGTTGCAGGGTGAATTCTATTGTATTACGATTACTTTCCCCTCAGGGTTCTCTTATCATAAGCTCTCTAATCAATTCCAGTTCATTGCACAAAGCCAATCCAGAATAGCTGATCTCCCAGTGGGTTCAACTACAAGATTTCTATAAAAACCATCTTGCAGGTATTCTAGAAGTTTCCTTTCTTGGGATCCAGCACCAACCTGATTTTCCTTCTCTATGCGCATATTGAAGTCCCCCATGAATATTGTAACATTGCCCTTTTGACATCCATTTTCTACCTTCTGCCAGTGGAATGTGCAGGAGTCTTGCAATCCATGTTGCAAGGAATGACTGGAGAGGCTGTAGGTTTGTTTTGAGGGACTTTGAGGTTCATGTTGCATGTGTTTCTGCATTCTGGTAACCTTTTTTTTTGCTGTTCTTGAGCAGTTTGATCAGGGCAATTGCTGCAGACTGGGCACTTTGGTAAAGAATGGCTCTGCAGCCTGTAGTGGGCCAACAATGCAGCGTTGAACTGAAATAAACTGAATACTACTGGACTCCTGGTTTGATGTTTGCTATTCTATGGGTCGCTATTTGCTGAATTTGTTCATTTGGTTTGTGCTATGGGTGATGTTTTCTTGAACGGGTTCCATGGTGTTTCTTCCTTTTGTGGCTGCCTGCGAGAGGACAAATCTCACAGTTCTGTTAGACCATAAAATATAGGAGCAGAAGTAGGCCATTCAGCCCATCGAGTCTGTTCCACCATTCAATCATGGGCTGATCCAATTCTTCCTGTCATCCCCACTTCCCTGCCTTTACCCTGTACTCTTTGATGCCCTGGCTAATCAAGAACCTATCTCTGCCTTAAATACACCCAATGAATTGGCCTCAACAGCCACTCGTGGTAACAAATTCCATGGATTTACCACCTTCTGACTAAAGTAATTTCTCTGCATCTCAGTTCTAAATGGATGTCCTTCAATCCTGAAATCGTGCCCTCTCATCCTACAGTAACCCTTCCATTCCTGGAATCATTCTTGTGAATCTTCTCTGAACCCTCTTCAATGTCAGTATATCCTTTCTAAAATAAGGAGCCCAAAACTGCACACAATACTCCAAGTGTGGTCTCATGAGTGCCTTATAGAGCCTCAACATCACATCCCTGCACTTATATTCTATACCTGTAGAAATGAATGCCATTGTTGCATTCACCACCAACTCAACCTGGACGTTAATCTTTAGGGTATCCTGCACAAGGACTCACAAGTCCCTTTGCATCTCTGCATTTTGAATTCTCTCCCCAACTAAATAATAGTCTGTCCATTTACTTCTTCCACCAAAGTGCATGACCATACACTTCCCAACATTGTATTTCATTTGCCACTTTGCCCATTCCCTTAAACTATCTAAGTCTCTCTGCAGGCTCTCTGTTTCCTCAGCACTACTACTCCTCCACCTATGTTTGTATCATTGGCAAATTTAGCCACAAATCCATTAATCCTATAGTCCAAATCATTGACATACATCATAAAAAGCAGCAGTCCCAACACTGACCCCAGTGGAACTCCACTGGTAACCAGTAGTCAGCCAGAATAAGATCCCTTTATTCCCACTCTTATTTTCCTACCGATCAGCCAATGCTCCACTCATGCTAGTAACTCCCCTGTAATTCCATGAGCTCTTATCTTGCTAAGCAGCCTCATGTACAGCACCTTGTCAAAGGCCTTCTGAAAATCCAAGTACACCACGTCTACTGCATCTCCTTTGTCTACGCTGCTTGTAATTTCCTCAAAAGAATTGTAGTAGGTTAGTCAGGCAGGATTTTCCTTTCAGGAAACCATGCTGGCCTTGGCCTATCTTGTCATGTGCCTCCAGGTACTCTGTAATGTCATCCCTAACAATCAATTCCAACAACTTCCCAACCACTGATATCAGGCAAACAGGTCAATAGTTTCTTTTCTGCTGCCTCCCACCCTTCTTAAATAGCGAAGTAACATTTGCAATTTTCCAGTCATCCGGTACAATGCCAGAATCTAGCGATTCTTGAAAGATCATTGTTAATGTCTCTGCTCTCTCTAGCTACTTCCTTCAGAACCCGAGGGTGCATTCCATCAGGTCCAGGAGATTTATCCACCCTCAGACCATTAAACTTCCCGAGCACCTTCTCAGTTGTAATTTTCACTGCACAAACTTCACTTCCCTGACATGCTTGAATGAATGAAGTATACTTACTGAAGGTGCCTTCCACTGTGAAGACTGAAGCAAAATACACATTCAGTTTCTCTGTCATCTCTTCATCTCTCATTACAATATCTCCAGCATCATTTTCTATTGGTTCTATATCTACCCTCAACTTTCTTTTACCCTTTATATACTTAAAAAAAGCTTTTAGTATATTCTTTGATATTAGTCACCAGCTTCCTTCCATAATTCATCTTTTCCTTCCTAATTACCTTAGTTTAAAGCTACAAAATTTTAAAAGCTCCACAATCCTCTATCTTCCCACTAGCTCTGGCTCTCTTGTATGCCCCCTCTTGCTTTTTACATTCAAAACTTTCTTCTTATTTGGAATATATCTGTCTTTCACTTCGCTCATTTTTTGCAGAAACTCCAGCCATTGCTGCTCTGCTGTCCTTCCTGCTACTGTCCCTTTCCAGTCAACCTTGGCCAGTTCCCCTCTCATGCCATTTTAATTTCCACTGAAATACTGACACATTGGAATTTAGTTTCTCCTTCTCAAATTTCAAAGTGAACTCGATCCTATTGTGATCACTGATCACTGTTCCCTAAGGGTTCCTTAACCTTAAGCTTTCTTATCACCTCCGGATCATTGCACAGCTCCCAATGCAGTGCAGCCAATCCACTAGTGGGCTCAACAACAAGCTGTTCTGAAAAGCCATCCCCTAGACATTTTACAAATTCTTCCTCTTGAGGCCTGGTTTTCCCAATCCACTTTTATATTAAAATCCCCAATGATTATCATGATATTATTCTAAGTATATACTTTGATAATAAGTGTACAGTGCCTATAAAAAGTATTCACCCCCTCCTCTTGAAGGTTTTCATGTTTTATTGTTTTACAACATTGAATCACAGTGTCGATTTGGCTTTTTTGACACTGATCAACAGAAAGGCTCTTTCGTGTCAAAGTGAAAATAGATCTCTACAAAGTGATCTAAATTAATTACAAGTATAAAACACAAAATAATTGATTGCATAAGTATTCACCCCCTTTAATAGGATGCACCAAATCTTCACTGGTGCAGCCAATTGGTTTTGGAAGTCACACAATTAGTTAAATGGAGATCACCTGTGTGTAGTCAAGGTGTTTCAATTGATTGTACTAAAATACTCCTGTATCTAGAAGGTCCAGCCACTGGTGAGTCAGTATCCTGGCAAAAGATACACATTTTACAGTAGGTTTTGATGTGCATTTGACAAATCTAATCTTCATCATCTTCCACCTCCTTTGTGGTTTTCTGTAACACAAAACCCTATTTGCCATTCAAGCTCATGTTGTAAATGGAGATGCATTCCTATAGAATGTTTTTCTCTCACAATAATGACAAATGCAGAAGTAGTGGATGGGGTGGGGGTCAGACTGTTTAATCCACTGTTTAAATCACTTAACCTTGCTGGGTTTGTTTCAAACATCTTGAGGAAAACTCTCGCTGGTAGGGGTTGGGGACTTGGTGGGTGAGCTGTGAACTGTTTGACAGTAAGATGTATCTACCGCACTAAAGCTTTGCTGTTTGTCTTGTTTATTTAATTTTCCCCCACATTAGTTCTGTAGAGTGAATGTTATTGGATTTTTGGTTAGTGATTTCATATATTCTATACAGGTGAATTTCCATCGCCTGAAGGGTTGTAATGTGGGGGTTGCCTGTTCTTGCTCTCTGTGCTTCCTTGCCTGTTATGAATACAATACAATACAAATACTTTATTGTCACCAAACAATTGATACTAGAGCGTACAATCATCACAGTGATTTTTGTTTCTGCGCTTCGTGCTTCCTGAAGTACAAGTCGAAGTAAATATAATAAAAATTTAAATTATAAATCATAATTAGAAAATAGAAAAGGGAAAGTACGGTAGTGCAAGTCAGGTCCGGATATTTGGAAGGTACGGCCCAGATCCGGGTCAGGATCTGTTCAGCAGTCTAATCACAGTTGGAAAGAAGCTGTTCCCAAATCTGGCCGTATGAATCTTCAAGCTCCTGAACCTGACATTGTTGCACTTACCAAAGCCTATGCTCTCTGAATGTTGTGGTCCAGTAATACTGTGCTTTTTTTTTAAAAAAAAAAGCTTTCCATTTCTTGGTATCAAATCATGCTCTGTCCTTGCTGCTACCTGCAGAAAGAAGGTACAGGAGCCTCAGGACCCACACCACCAGGTTCAGGAACTGTTATTGCCATTCAACCAGAAGGCTCTTGAACCAAATGGTATAACTTCACTCACCCCAATTGTTCCACAACCTATGGACTTACTTTCAAGGACTAATTATCTCATATTCTCAATATTTTTTTTTCTTCTTTTTGTATTTGCAGAGTTTGTTGGCTCTTGTACTTTGGTTGTTTGTCTATCTCGTGTGCCGTTTTTCCTTTATTGTATTGTTTCTTTGTACTTACTGTGAATGCCCACAAGAAAATGAATCTCAAAATCATATATGGTGGTATATTTGTACTTTGATAATACATTTACTTAGAATGTTGTATAACCTGAATTTAATTAGTTAGTTTTAGCTGGCTAAATGAACTATACATGCTCACCACTTTATATAATCTCATTGTTTTAAATTAGAGTAAGAACATTTAACTGTAGAACAAAATAAAGTTTCCAAATGAAACTAACATCAACCTTTACACACCAAACTCCATAATACTGAAATTAGAAGACCTCTGGCTGCAAATTCATGTTCTGTGTTATGGTATGTAAACCATCCTGTTTCAATCATACATGCTGAAGTATAATTTTTCTGTTGTTTAACCCGGTTTGGTAATGATTACCAAAATACAATCAGTAGAGAATGAAATCTTCAAATCTGTAGTGAAAAAGCAAATGTTTATTTTGATATAAATAATAACTTACAATTTGATAGGGCCAATCAGCACATATAAGGGTACAAAAATTATCTCTACTTGATAATGCTTAATGGGAGTAATAATATTAACTACCTGTAATATTCCTTCCCAGTATTTGGTTCCATTGACCCAATTTCACACTACTTTTTAATCTAATTTTTATCCTATCAATCTTTTAAATTTATTTTCTAGAAATGTTAAAACATTGCCACATGCAATGACGCTCTCATTGACGCTCTCATTGTCACTTTTATTTTAGTTAGCAATCAGATTGAGTGCCCATTATAATGTGAAGCAATTCTTTAAGACAGTAGCTAAGTTGACCGGAGGTAAATTGAACTGCTGTTCTAATTTTGATGAAGGAGACATCACCTAAGGCACTGAACATTCCTTGCTTCAACATGATATGCTTTGGCATTTTGTTTTGCTGTTAACTTCTAATTCATTCTTAAAATGAATAATGATAGATTAATTTTCATCAGTTGAGTGTCATTATTGATATATCAGAGCAGTACAGGCTTTGTTTCATTAATTGAATCCCAAAATCATTGATTAGAAAGTAAGAACACTCTGTTTACAATTCAGACAGTTCAAATACTATATGTCAAATATTTTCCCAGTATATATTAGTTAACATCTGCCCTTTATTTTCATACTTTAATAAATAAATCTCTGGTGATAAACAGATTAATGAAAATCTTCCTTCTCAAGTATTTTTAACAGTAGCCACAGAAGACAAGAAGAGGAAAAGAGAAAAGTTGTTAGTTGTTGAGAAGGAAGTGAGCAATGGGGAAGGAGTAATTGGGCAGGAGTAATATGTGCACATTAGAAAGGGTCTGTTGTAAAAGTGTAAAGGAAAAAGATTTGGAATTACAGTACTGTGCAAAAATCTGTAAAGTGAAGATGCTTTCAAAAATAATGAAATGAAAAGTTCTTCACTCTCAAGAAATGACTATAAGGAGCAGTAAGCAGTAAAAAACTAAATCAAATCAATATTTGCTGTGACCACCCTTTCTTTGTCTTTAACCCAAATAGATGTGAGGTGTTGCACCTTGATAGGGCAAATACAAACAGCCATTACATTGTTAAGGGCAAAATCCATAATGGTGTTGCTGAGCAGAGAGATTTGGAATCCAAGTTCATAGCTCCCTGAAAGTGGCTACTCAGGTCAATACGGTGGTAAAGAACGCTTAAGGAATGTTTGCTTTTATTAGTCAAGGCACTGAGTTCAAAAGTCAGGAGGTTAAATTGCAATTTTATAAAACTTTGGTTAGGCCACGTCTGGAGTATTGCATACAGTTCTGGTCACTCCACTCTCGGCTTTGGAGAGGGTGCAGAAGAGGTTTATCACGATGCTGCCTAGTTTAGAAGGGATGTGCAATCACAAGAGGCTGGATAAACTTGGACTGAGGGGAGATCCGATAGAGGTTTATAAGATTATGAAAGGCATAGATAGAGTGGACAAGGAATATCTGTTTCCCAGGACTGAACTGTGTACTATCAGAGGGCATACATTGTAAGTGAGAGGGGGTAGTTTCAAGGGGGATATGGGGGCAAGTTTTTTACTCAGAGAGTTGTGGATGCCTGGAATGCACTGTCTGGTTTGGTGGTAGAGGCAAATACATCACAGGCTTGTAAGAGATATTTGGATAGGCACAAAGATGCAAGGAAGATGGAGAGATATGGACATGGTGTAGGTAGGAGGGATTAGTGTTTGAGAGCTTTTGATTTGCTTTTTAGCTGCTTGGGCACAATATTGTAGGTCATATGGCCTGCTCCTGGGCTGTACTCTTCTATGTTCAAAACCGCATCAATTCTCTTAGGTACATTGTTATGCAGTTTTATAAGAAAATCACCTGGTAAGTTGTTGTAAGCATCTTGACCAACTTGCCACAGCTCATTTGCAAATTTTGGCTGTCTTGCTTGCTTCTTTCTCTCCAGGAGTAGAGAAATATGGAGTGGGAAGGCGTTGGCTCAACAGGGCTTCAGCAATAACAGGTAGGTTGCCCATGTAGAGTACAGACAGGAAGAATGCGTGTGAGGCCGGTGTTCTGTGCTCGGTGTCAGATGTAGGAAGTGCGGGAGACTCCCAGCCTCCTGGACGACCACATCTGCATCAGGTGTGTCGAGCTGCAGCTCCTTAGAAACCGCGTTAGGGAACTGGAGATGCAGCTCGATGACTTTTGTCTGGTCAGGGAGAGTGAGGAGGTGCTATAGCCAGGTAGTGTCTCTGGGGCCTGGGGAGACAGATAAGTGGATAATGGTCAGGAGAGGGAAGGGCAGGAGTTGGAGGCTAGAGAGTACCCCTGTGGCTGTACCCCTTGACAATAAGTACTCCTGTTTGAGTACAGTTGGGGGGGGGGGGGCGGCCTGCCTGGGGGAAACAATAGTGGCCTTGCCTCTGGCACAGAGTCTGACCCTGTGGCTCAGAAGGGTAGGGAAAGGAAGAGGATGACAGTAGTGACAGGGGACTCTATAGTTAGGGGGGTCAGACAGGCGATTCTGGGGATGCAGGAAAGAAACACGGATGGTAGTTTGCCTCCCAGGTGCCAGGGTCTGGGATGTTTCTGATCACGTCCACTATATTCTGAAGTGGGAAGGAGACAGCATGAGGTCGTGTACATATTGGTACCGATGACATAGGTAGGAAAAGGGAGGAGGTCTCTTCCAGAAATCTCTTGGATTCTTAAGGATAGGATCTATGAGCATTTGGAGAAGTACAGTCTACTCAAGGATAGTCAGCATGGCTTTGTGAAGGGAAGGTCGTGCCTCACAAGCCTAATTGAGTTTTTTGAAGAGGTAACAAAAGAAATTGATGAGGGTAGGGTGGTAGATGTAGTCTACATGGATTTTAGCAAGGCATTTGACCAGGTCCCCCATGAGAGACTCATCCAGAAAGTCATGAGGCATGGGATCAGTGGAACCTTGGCTGCTTGGATAAAAAATTGGCTTAAAGGAAGAAAACAGAGGATAGTAGTGGAAGGAAAGCATTCTGCCTGGAGGTCGGTGACTAGTGGAGTGCTGCAAGGATGTGTCCTGGGACCCCTGCTCTTTGTGATTTTTTTATAAATGACCTGGATGAAGAGGCGGGAGGATGGGTGAGTAAGTTTGCAGATGACACAAAGATTGGAGGAGTTGTGGATGGAGCTGTAGGTTGTCAAAGGTTAAAAGAGGATATAGACAGGATGCAGAGTTGGGCAGAAAAGTGGCAGATGGAGTTCAATCCAGATAAGTGTGAGGTGATGCATTTTGGAAGGACAAACCAGAAGGCTGAGTACAGGGTTAATGGTCGGTTACTTTAAGAGTGCGGATGAACAGAGGGACCTTGGGGTTCAAATCCATACATCCCTCAAGGTCGCTGCGCAGGTTGATAGGGTAGTTAAGAAGGCCTAGGGGATGCTAGGCTTCACTAATAGGAGGACTGAGTTCAAGAGTAGAGAGGTCATGTTGGAACGCTACAAATCTCTGGTGAGACCACACTTAGAGTATTGTGTTCAGTTCTGGTCACCTCATTATAGGAAAGATGTGGAAGCTACGGAGAGGGTGCAGAGGAGATTTACCAGGATGTTGCCTGGACTGGAAAACAAGTCTTATGAGGCAAGGTTAGCAGAGCTGGGACTTTTTTCTTTGGAGCATAGAAGAATGAGAGGGGACTATAAGGCTAGCAGGAAGAAGCTTAATAAAGAAATTAGGAGGGCTAGAAGGGGCCATGAGAAGGCCTTGTGGACAGGACTAAGGAAAACCCCAAGGCACTCTACAAGTATGTGAAGAGCAAGAGGATAAGATATGAGAGAATAGGACTGATCAAGTGTAACAGGGGAAAGTGTGTATGGAACTGGAGGACATAGCAGAGGAACTTAATGAGAACCTTGCTTCAGTATTCACTACAGAAAAGGATTGTAGGGATGATTTACAGTGGACTGAAAAGCTTGAGCATGTAGATATTAGGAAAGAGGATGTGCTGGAGTTTTTATAAAGTATCAAATTGGGTATGTCACCGGGACTGGATGAGATGTTCCCCAGGCTGCTCTGGGAAGCAAGGGAGGAGGTTGTGAGCCTCTGGCGATGATCTTTGCATCATCCATGGGGATGGGAAAGGTTCTGGAGGATTGGAAGGTAGCGAATGTTGCTCCATTATTCAAGAAAGGGGGTAGAGATAGCCCAGTAAGTTATAGACCAATGAGTCTTACTTCAGTGGTTGATATGTTGATGGAGAAGATCCTGAGAGACAGGATCTATGAACATTTGGAGAGGCATAATATGATCAGGAATATGATTAGCGTGGCTCGTGCCTTACGAGCCTGATTGAATTTTTTGAGGGTGTGACTAAACACATTGATGAAGGTAGAGCAGTAGATGCAGTGTATATGGATTTCAGCAAGGCATTTGATAGCGTACCCTGTGCAAGGCTTAATGAGAAAGTAAGGAGGCATGGGATCCAAGGGGACATTGATTTGTGGATCCAGAACTGGCTTGCCAACAAAAGGTAAAGTGTGGTTGTAGACAGGTCATATTCTGCATGGAGGCCGGTGACCAGTGGTGTGCCTCAGGGATCTGTTCTGGGACCCCTACTCTTCGTGATTTTTATAAATGACCTGGATGAGGAAGTGGAGGGATGGTTTTGTAAATTTGCTGATGACACAAAGGTTGGGGGTGCTGTGGATAATATGGAGGGCTGTCAGAGGTTACAGCGGGACATTGATAGGATGCAAAACTGGGCTGAGAAGAGGCTGATGGAGTTCAACCCAGATAAGTGTGAGATGGTTCATATTGTTAGGTCAGTGTGGAGTGTGGAGGATCAGAGGGATCTTGGAGCCCGAGTCCAAAGGACACTCAAAGCCGCTGCGCAGATTGACTCTGTGGTTAAGAAAGCCTTGGCCTTTCAATGAGGCATTAAAGGTGCATTGGCCTTCATCAATTGTGGGACTGAGTTTAGGAGCCGAGAGATAATGTTGCAGGACCCTGGTCAGACTCCACTTGGAGTACTGTGCTCAGTTCTGGTCGCCTCATTGTAGGAAGGATGTGGAAACCGTAGAAAGGGTGCAGAAGAGATTTTCAAGGATATTGCCTGGATTGGGGAGCATGCCTTATGAGAACAGGGTGAGTGAACTTGGCACTTTTTCCTTGGAGCGATAGAGGATGAGAAGTGACCTGATAGAGGTGAATAAGATGATGAGAGGTATTGATCATGTGGACAGTCAGAGGCTTCTTCCCCAGGGCTGAAATGGCTAGCATGAGAGGGCACAGTTTTAAGGTGCTTGGAAGTAGGAGATGTCAGGGGTAAGTTTTTTTATGCGGAGAGTGGTGAGTGCGTGAAATGGACTGCCAGTGATGGTGGTGGATGTGAGTACTGTAGGGTCTTTTAAGAGACATCTGGATAGGTACATGGAGTTCAGAAAAATAGAGGGCTATGGGTAACTCTAGGTAGTTTCTCAGGTGAGGACAGTATTGTGCTGTAGGTTTTCTATGTTTCTACGTTTTTAGGTAATCCCAGACAGCCTCGATAATGTTGAGATCAGGGCTTTTTGGAGGCCATACCGTCTGTTGCGGAACTCCCTGTTCTTCTTTTCACTAAAGATAGTTCTTCCTGACCTTGGGTCATTGCCATACTGCAGAATGAAGTTGGAACTGATCAGATGCCTCCCTGATGGTATTGTGTGATGGATGAGAATCTGCTTGTACTTCTCAGCATTTTGGATTCCATCAATACTGACCAGATCATCAACTCCATTTGCAGAAATGCAGCCACAAACCCACAGGGTGCCTCTGCCGTACTTCACTTGGCTGCAGACACTCATCCATGTAGCGCGCTCCAGCTCTTCTACGGACAAACTGCCTCTTGTCTGAGCTAAAAATTTCAAATTTTGACTTGTCAGTCCAAAGCACTTGTTGCCATTGTTCAACACCCCAGTACTTGTGTTTTATGGGTAGGCGAATCCCTTGGCTTTGTTTCCATTTCCAAGGATGGTTTTTTGCCAGCAACTCTTCCATGAAGACCACTTCTGACAGAATTCTCTGGAGTGTTGAGCGCTGTACTTGGATTCCAGTGCTTTTTTTGTGAGTTCTGAGCTGAGAGCAGTGCTGGATGACTTCTGATTTAGAAGGGATGCCAGTTTGAAGTATCTCTCCTTTGCAACACTCAGTTTCCATGGCCAACAACCATGTTTCTAGTCCTCAACTTTGCCCATTTCTTTGTGCTTATTCAGAAGAGCTTGAACAGCACATCTTGAAACTTCTGCTTGGTAGAGACCTTGCTGATTTAGGATGACCATCCTGTGTCTTGTTACTGTGCTCACCCTCGCCATGGTGTAAGAATTGATGGTCTGAGATTAAACTGCCATATCTGTCACGCCTTCACCTTTTAGTTTGGTTGTTCTTTGCCCAGTTTGATTCCTTCGACATCCGTTTCTGTTTCAGTTAATCAGATTACTTCATTCAACTCATTATGGCATTGATCATTAGCACCTGTTTCTTAACTTCGTTTAATCATGCACTGGGCTACTTATCTTCAAAATAATCAATTTGAAAGTGGTCTATTATTTAATGTTACTTTCTTCAAATAAATACAAAAATTAACTGTAACATTTATTTTTTCAGAAAATACATAGTATTTCAATGAGCAGGTAGATTGAGAAAATCATGTTGGTGCTGGATTCCCAAGATGGAATTTGTAGAATGCTCACAAGATGGCTTTTTAGAGCAGCTTATGGTAAAGCCCACTAGGGGATCAGCTATTCTGGATTGGGCGTTGTGTATTGAAACAGATTTGATTAGAGAGCTTAAGGTAAAGGAACCCTTATGAGTGAACAGAATATGATAGAATTCACCCTTGCAATTTGAGAAGGAGAAGCTGAAGTCAGATGTATCAATACAGTGGTATTGTATACCGTGGTGTAAAGGGAATTACAGAGGCACGAGGAAGGAGCTGGCCAAAGTCAATTGGAAGAGACACTAGCAGGAATGACAGCAGAGCAGCAATGCCTGGAGTTTCTAGGAGCAGTTTGGAAGGGGCAGGATAGATACATCCCAAAGAAGAAATATTCTAAAGGCAGGATAATGTAACCATGGCTGATAAGAGAAGTCAAAGCCAACATAAAAGCAAAAGAGAGGATATATAATAGAGCAATGATTAGTGGGAAGTTAGAGCATTGGAAAACTTTTAAAAGCCAACAGAAGGCAATTAGAAAAGCCAGGGGGGGAGGTGGGTGAGATGAAATATGGGGATAAGTAAGTCAATAATATCAAAAATGAGACCAAAAGTTTTTATTTTAGCTACGTACAGAGTAAAAGAGAGGCAACAGTAGATAGCAGGCCGCTGGAAAATGATGCTGTAGAGGAAGTAAAAGGGGACAAGAAAATGGTGGACAAATTGAATAAGTATTTTGCATCAGTGTTCACTGAGGAAGATACCAGCAGTATGCCAGATAGTCACGAGTGTCAGGGGACATAAGTGAGTGTAGTTGCAATTACTAGGGGGAAGGTGCTTGGGAAGCTGAAAAGGCTGAAGGTAAATCGGTAACCTTGACCACATGGTCTACACTCCAGGGTTCTGAAAGAGATTGTGGAGGCATTAGTAATGGCCTTTGATGGATCACTAGATTCTGGCATGGTTTCAGAGGATTGGAAATTTGCATATGTCTCTCCACACCTCAAGAAAGGAAATTGTGAACTAGTTAGACTGACCTCAGTGGATGGGAGGATGTTGGAGTCGATTGTTAAGGATAAGATTTTGGGGTACTTGGAAGCGCACGATAAAATAGGCTATAGTCAGCTTTGTTTCCTTAAGGGAAAATCTTGCCTGACAGCTCTGGTATTCTTTGAGGAAATAACAAGCAGGATAGACAAAGGAGAATCGGAGGATGTTGTTTAATTGGATTTTCAGAAAGTCTTTGACAAGTTGCTGCACATGAGACTGCTTAGCAATTAAAATCCGTGGTATTACAGGAAAGATACTCGCATGGATAGAAGATTTGCTGATTGGCAGGAGGCAAAGAGTGGGAATAAAGGGAGTCTTTTCTGATTCTCTGCTGGTATCTAGTGGTGGTTGGCAGGAGTTGGTGTTGGAATCGCTGCTTTTTAATAATTTGGATGATGGAATTGATGGCTTTGTGGCCAAGTTTGCGGACAATACGAAAATAGGTGGAGGGACTGGTAGTGTTGACGAATCAGGGAGGCTGCAGAAGGACTTAAACAGATTAGGACAGTGCTTCCCAACCGTCTTTATGCCATGGAGCAATACCATTAAACAAGTGGTCTGTGGACCCCAGGTTCGGAACTCCTGGATTAGGAAAATGGGGAAAGAAGTGGCAAATGGAGTATAGTGTCGGGATGTGTATGGTCATGCACTTTGGTAGAAGAAATAAAAGAGTTGACTATTTTCTAAATGGAGAGAAAATACAAAAAACTGTGATACAAAGGGACTTGAGAGTCCTTGTGCAGGATTCACTAAAGGTTAACTAAAGGTTATTAGGTTACGAAACCATGATCCGTTGATTCAGAGACAGGAAGCTACTCTTACCCCCCACCCCATGAAGTGCTTTCAAGTAAGTAGCAGAGTGTTGTAAATGCAACTTAAACTTAAAAATATGCCATGAGGGATCTTAGAATTGGTTAAACTTCATTGAACGCTAAGCAATTGGTTATAGGGCGTACTTGTAATAATAAACCACTTGATGGCACTACAGGGTTACAAATATTTCTTTGCATTTCCTCGGGTGACATCCTGAGTAAAAGTATTTTGATGGTGAGAAATAGAAAAACATTTGAAACGTGATATCCCATTGAAACACAGAAACAGATAATGCTGGATATACTGAGCAGGCCAGACTGTATCTGTGGAGAGATATAAAACATCACTGTCTAGATTGATCCTGATAAAGGATCTTGGGCCAAAATGTCAACTGTTTATTCCCCTCTGTCTTGCTAAGTTCCTCCAGCGTTTTGTGTGTATTGCTCAAGATTTCCAGCACTTGCAGAATCTCTTGTACTTTAGGTTGATGATGTGATGTAAGGTAATTAATGTGAACATTAATTCTGTTTCCCACTCCACAGCTGCTTTCTGACTTGTTTTTCTTCAGACATTCATAGCTTTTGTTTCGAAGTTCCAGCACTTGCAGAACTTTTGGAATAGCCTTGCCAATTTCAGTTTAATTTCTGAGTAAGCAAGTGGTCAGGTATAATTAAAATACAAATGAGAAAATTTGCAGATGCTGGAAATCCGAGCAACACACACAAAATACTGAAGGAAGCCAGCAGGCCAGGCAGCATCTATGGAAAAAAATACAGTCGATGTTTCGGGCCGAGACCCTTCAGCAGGATTGAAGAAAAAAGCTTAGGAGTAGATTTGAAAGGTGGGGGGAAGAGGAGAGAGAAATGCCAGGCAATAGGTGAAACTTAGAGGGGGAGGGATGAAGCAAAGGGCTAGGAGGTTGATTGGTGAAAGAGACAGAAGGCCATGGAAGAAAGAAAAAAAGCTGGGGGGGAGGGGAAGGAGCACCATAGGGAGGCGATGGGTGGGCAAGGAGTAACATGAGAGAGGGACAAGGGGATGGGAAATGGTGAAGGTGAGGGAGGCATTACTGGAAGTTTGACAAATCGATGGTCATGCCATCAGGTTGGAGGCTAGCCAAATAGAATATAAGGTGTTGTTCCTCCATCCTGAATGTGGCCTCATCACAACAGTGGAGGAGGCAATGGATGGACATATCAGAATGGGAGCCATGGACAGGTGTAATTAAAAGCCTATCCCCTCCCTGCTTCCCCTCTCCACTCCCTGATCTTTCCTCTGATTGGTTTTTCATCTGCACCTTTCCCCTCCCCCCACCTTCTTTATAGGGCCCCAGTCCCCTCCTTCTTCAGTCCGGACGAAGGATCTCGGCCCGAAACGCTCACTGCTCCTTTCAACGGATGCTGCCTGACCTGCTGAGTTCATCCAGCTTGTTTGTACGTGTTAATTAAAAGCCTTCTTTATTAGGTAAATACATTTGGCTTCATCTGCACTTCAAATTTCACTACAGTTCAAGTTATTGATGACTGCACACATAGTCTGAGGGGCAAAGGCTTGTATATCTCACAGAACAAGGGATGCTCTAAATATAGATTCTTTTGTGCCAACAGATTTGCATTGGTTCCTAGCAATAATCTTAGCATATTCCACTTGTCATCTGGGCTCTTTGATTAGGCCTCCACATCAGAAGATGAATATTAATGAACCAGGTCTGTTCTCAGATAGCAGATATACCAGTGGTCACATGGAGAAAACCATCACTCAGTTCAGCCCATAGATTTTCCTCTGACTTGGCTGTAATATGTAAATAATGATTCCATTTTCTGGAATAAGAAATATCCTTCATTGCCTGCCTTCTGTGATTATTTCCTTATCCTAATCTTTCAATCCTAATTATTGGGGTATCAGAGGTGAAGAGGGTTGGCAACTTTAAACTCCTTGGTTATCATTTCAGAGCATCTGTCCTGGGACCAGCACATGTGCCGTTATATAGAAAGCATGGCAATTCCTCTACTTTCTGAGAAGTCTGCAAAGATTGGGCATGACATCCGACATTTTGACAAGCTTCAACAGCTGTGTGGTGGAGAGTATATTAATAGGTTGCATCATGGCCCAGTATAGAAACATCAATATCCTTGTGTGGAGAAGCCTGCAAAAAGTAGTGGATACAGCCCAGTCCATCACAGGTAAAGCCCTCACCTTGACTGGGCACATCAACAGGGAGCACTGTCGCAGGAAAGCAGCATCCATCATCAGGGACCCCACCACCCAGATCATGCTCTCTTCTTGCTGCTGCCATCAGGAAGAAGAATCAGGAGCCTCAAATACTCACACCACCCGGTTCAGGAACAGTTATTACCCCTCAACCATCAGGCTCTTGAACCAAAGGGTCATAACTTCACTGAGCTTCTCCCACCTCATCACTGAACTGTTCCCACAACTTAAGAATTCACTTTCATCTCATGTCCTTGATATTTATTGCTTATTTATTATTAATATTTTTTCTTATCCTTTTTGTACTTGCACAATTTATTGTGTTTTTGCATATTGGTTGTCTGTCTATTTGCTGTGGTCTTGCATTCTTCCATGTTTCTTGTATTTATTGTTATTCCCCATGGGAAAATGGGTCTCAGGGTAGTGTACCATGACATATATGTACTTTGATAATAAATTCACTTTAAATAGCTGTGATTACCCTTAGGCTATCAGGTATAAATGAAGAGATGGTGAATTTACAGAAGGTACATTAGACCCCAGATGTTACATTTCATGTTGTAAAATAATGTAATGGACTTCACATAAGGACGATCAGACAAAATAATTGCTACAATGACGAGCAAGTCTTTAGGATAGGAAGCTGAGTGCTTGATGAATGACTATCATTTTATAGAAGGAAAAAAGAAGAGGTTTATGCAGACAGTTCCAGCTTAGAAGAACTAGTGCAATCCTTCAGTATGGATCTGGCCTTTGAGAAGGTTCCTGGGATTTAATACATGATGGCAAATAGGACACAAAGTAGACTTAACAATAGGAGACAGGGTATTGGTGGGCAGTTACCTTTGTGATTAGAAGTCTTTGACCAGTGGTGTACCATAGGGCTGGGATTCCAACTGTTATATACACTAATGACTGGGATATGAATGTAGGAGTAAGTGTGCTGAAGATATTGTTGGGAGTGGAGAGGTTAGGACTTGCAGCTAAACAATGAAATTAATTGGTTGATGAGCTTAGCAGGGCATTAGCAGATGGAATTTAATGCTGATAAGTGTGAGGTGATTCATTCTGGGAGGTTTAAGAAGGATATGTACACTAAATAGTAGTGCCAGAGGGATTACTGAAGAGCAAAGAGATGTTGGTGTACACATCCACGGATTTCTACAGGAAGAAAGGCTGTGATGAAGGCATGCAGGATGCTTTCCTTCATTAGCCTGGTCATAGAGAATAGGAGCAGAGAGTCTTGGTACAACTTCGTAAAAAAATTGTTTGGGTGAGTATATTTCTGGTATATTTTTGTATATTTCTGGTTGCCACACTATAGAAGTACATGATTGCTCTGGAGAAGGTGCTGAGGAGATGAATGAAGATGTTGCCTGTGGAAGTTTCAATTACGAGCAGAGATAGGATATATTGGTTTTGTTTGCTGTGGAATAGGAAGGGTTAATGTCTATACATCCACTTTTAAGGAGCTTGCAAACCATGGCTTCTTTGTTCTTCAATGCCCCTTAAGACCCTACCATTCCTTGTAGGTACTCCAAAAATGCATCAGCTCAGGTTTGTTAGGGTTAAATTCCATCTGCCATCTTGCAGCCCACTTTACCAGCCCATTGTACCTTCCTGTAGACTAAGACCACCCTCCACATTGCCAACTTGACAGATAGACCTCAGTATGTGCGGTTGGGAGACTGTAGGTCTGACACGGTGGTCAGCAGCACAGGGGCGCCGCAGGGAACCGTACTCTCTCCGGTCCTGTTCACCCTGTACACATCAGACTTCCAATTTAACTCGGAGTCCTGCCATGTGCAAAAGTTCGCTGATGACACGGCCATAGTGGGGTGTGTCAGGAATGGACAGGAGGAGGAGTATAGGAAACTGATACAGGACTTTGTGATATGGTGCAACTCAAACTACCTGCGTCTCAATATCACCAAGACCAAGGAGATGGTGGTGGACTTTAGGAGATCTAGGCCTCATATGGAGCCAGTGATCATTAATGGAGAATGTGTGGAGCAGGTTAAGACCTACAAGTATCTGGGAGTACAGTTAGACGAGAAGCTAGACTGGACTGCCAACACAGATGCCTTGTGCAGGAAGGCACAGAGTCGACTGTACTTCCTAAGAAGGTTGGCGTCATTCAATGTCTGTAGTGAGATGCTGAAGATGTTCTATAGGTCAGTTGTGGAGAGCACCCTCTTCTTTGTGGTGGCGTGTTGGGGAGGAAGCATTAAGAAGAGGGACGCCTCACATCTTAATAAGCTGGTAAGGAAGGCGGGCTCTGTCGTGGGCAAAGTACTGGAGAGTTTAACATCGGTAGCTGAGCGAAGGGTGCTGAGGAGGCTACGGTCAATTATGGATAACTCTGAACATCCTCTACATAGCACCATCCAGAGACAGAGAAGCAGTTTCAGCGACAGGTTACTATCGATGCAATGCTCCTCAGACAGGATGAAGAGGTCAATACTCCCCAATGCCATTAGGCTTTACAATTCTACCGCCAGGACTTAAGAACTTTTTAAAGCTATTATTAATGCTTTTTGAGATGGTGATTTAGATGCATATCATATTTTTTACTGAGTTAAGTATTGTATGTAATTAGTTTTGCTACAACAAGTGTATGGGACATTGGAAAAAAGTTGAATTTCCCCATGGGGATGAATAAAGTATCTATCTATCTATCTAACAGCTCTTACCAATTTTCGTGTCATCTGTGGGCTTACTGTATCTACATGGAGCACTTATGCAGGAAAACAGTATCTTTCATCAAGGATCCCTACCATAAGAGCTGTGCTTTCTTTTGCAACACAGACAAAATGCTGGAGGAACTCAGCAAGCCAGGTAGCATCTATGGAAAAGAGTACAGTCGATGTTTCGGGCCGAGACCCTTCAACAGTCCTACTGAAAGGTCTTGGCCTGAAACGTTGACTGTTTACTCTTTTCAATAGATGTGGCCTGGTCTCCTGAGTTCTTCCAGCATTTTGTGTGTGTTGCTTGGATTTCCAGTATCTGCAGATTTTCTGGTGTTTATGTTCTCTTCTCACTGCTGCCATTAGGAAGAAGGTGCAGGAATCTCAGGATTCACACATTCAGGTTCAAGAACAGTTACTACCACTCAAGTATCAGCTTCACATTGGACTGTTCCCACAGCATATGGACTCACTTTGAAAGACCCTTCATCTCATGTTCTTGATATTAATTGCTTATTTATTAATTATTATTATTTATTTTTCCTCTTTTGTTTTGTATTTGCACAGTTTAGATTTTTGCACATTGGTTGTTGTCAGTATTGTGTCCTTTTATTGATTCTATTGTGCTTCTTGTATTTACTGTGAATGCCTGCAAGGAAATGTATCTCAAGGTTGTTTAAGGTGACATATATGTACTTTGATAATAAATTTACTTTGAGCATGCTGATATGAATAAGAATTGGAATAAGGATAATGGAAATACAGAACTAAGCAATGTTTGAGAGGCATGCAAAGAAATGTAGATAAAATTGCTTTACAAGAGGACCAGCAATCAGTGATTCCAGAGGCCAACCATTATACAGGAAGACTATCAGTCAGGGACCCAGAGGGATTAATTGGTTGTTTGAAGCTATGTGGTGAATCTTTCAATTGTTTATCAATTCAATATGTTTCTATAGGTACATTTAATGTCAGAGAAATGTATACAATATACATCCTGAAATTCTTTTTTTCATGAACATTTACGAAAACAGAAGAGTGTCCCAAAGAATGAATGACAGTTAAACGTTAGAACCCCAAAGTGTCCCGCCCCACAGCTTCACACTCCCACGGATAAGCAGCAACAAGAACTGGAACACCCTCCTACCCCACCAGCAAAAAGCATCGGTGCCCCAAACCGAGCACTCCAGCGTGCAGCAAAGCATCAATAAAGACACAGACTTGCGGTACCCCAAAGACTACTCATTCACCCGGTAAATCAACATACCACAGGCTTTCCCTCTCCCTAATAAGGGAAAAAGAGGTGTCAATTATGATCAATAACAAAGTATTGGTGTTTGGCAAAGTCATTGACTGTTGTGTTTCATCAAGTGCTGTATTTAATTGGCAACATATCTTTCCTTTCTTTCATTTTGTCTCAGTTACTCTTCCTCTATCGTGTAAAAGATAAGTCCAAGCTATCTACATCCCTCTGAGATGCTAGAACTGAAATTCTCTGATCCTAACATGTTCAATGACCAGGCAGCAAGTGACTGGTATCTCAGAAATGACAGTCTGTTTATACCGGTACATGTTAATTGTCTAGGATCCAGCTGGCATTTTAATCTCATTGCACCGGGGAAAAGCAGCAAGGTGATGAGAACACCCAAGAGAATTCTGGTCACTCTGATGTATCAGGTTATATTCTTAATTTTCATTTCTATTGTGGAGACAGTGGGAAATGAAAAGACCATCTCACCCAGCCATGGCTAAATATGATGACCACACAAATGTCAGCTGCTCTATGAAATAGCCCACATTGGTAGGAAAGCTGTAGTGCTTCCTCTAGAATAGAATTAATGTTAGGTGTCTGGTTTATTTTGTTCTCCCTCTTTCTCACTGTGCTTTGTTATACCCTTTCCCACATCTACTTTTCTGCCTGCCCATCACTTTGTTCAGCTTTTTTCCCCTTCTATCCTTAAAGCCCGTTAACTATTGCATTAATAACTCTGTGTGAGTGTAGGTCTGTGAATGAATATGCCTTTGCACCAGCATTTTTTTGATTGTCTTGAAAGTAATGAAATACTTGGGTAAAACACACTTAAACAGACGTAGGTCGAAGTGCCAATTGTTTCAAGTCTTGTTATGTGTTTTGATTCGGAACAAGAAGGCAGCGGGAGAGCACATAAGGATTTCCAGCGAGAAGACATTTTGAGTTCTCGGGGGAAGAGAGAACCCAGACTGCACAGGCGCATGACGTCAGCCAGTTGAGTGCGAACAGTTTAAAAAGAAGGGAGACATATCCAGCGGGCAGCGGAGTGAGAGGCAGCAGAGTGAAAGGACTTTGGCTCCACGGGCTTTGGCAGTAACGGGACGAGGTGAGGCAGTTGTTGATTGCAAAAGGAGGTAGTCTGTGTGTGAGGCCAGTTTTCTGTGGTCAATGTCAGATGTGGGAGGTCCTGGAGTCTCCTAGCGTCCCGGACGGCCACATCTGCACCCGGTGCATTGAGATGCAACTCCTAAGGGACCGTGTTAGGGAACTGGAGATGCAGCTCGATGATCTCCGTCTGGTCAGGGAGAGTGAGGAGGTGATAGAGAGGAGTTACAGACAGGTGGTCACTCCGGGGCCATGGGGGACAGAGAAATGGGTCACAGTCAGGAGAGGGAAGGGGAAGAGTCAGGTACTAGAGAGTACCCCTGAGGCTGTACCCCTTGACAATAAGTACTCCTGTTTGAGTACTGTTGGGGGGGACGGCCTACCTGGGGGAAGTAACAGTGGCCGTGTCACTGGCACAGAGTCTGACCCTGTGCCTCAGAAGGGTAGGGAAAGTAAGAGGAAGGCAGTAGTGATAGGGGACTCTATAGTCAGGGGTTCAGACAGGCAATTCTGTGGACACAGGAAAGAAACTTGGATGGTAGTTTGCCTCCTAGGTGCCAGGGTCCAGGATGTTACTGATCGCGTCCAAGACATCCTGCAATGGGAGGGAGAACAGCCAGAGGTCGTGGTACATATTGGTACCAATGACATAGGTAGGAAAAGGGAAGAGGTACTGAAAGAAGACTACACTACACTACACTACAACACACTACCTACATTACACTACACTACACTACCTACACTACACTACAACACACTACCTACACTACCTACACTACACTACAACACACTACCTACACTACACTACCTACACTACACTACAACACACTACCTACACTACACTACAACACACTACCTACACTACACTACAACACACTACCTACACTACACTACCTACACTACCTACACTACCTACACTACACTACAACACACTACCTACACTACACTACCTACACTACCTACACTACACTACCTACACTACACTACACTACCTACACTACCTACACTACACTACCTACACTACACTACCTACACTACACTACCTACACTACACTACACTACCTACACTACACTACACTACACTACCTACACTACCTACACTACACTACCTACACTACACTACACTACCTACACTACCTACACTACACTACCTACACTACACTACACTACCTACACTACACTACACTACACTACACTACACTACCTTCACTACCTACACTACACTACACTACCTACACTACACTACACTACCTACACTACACTACCTACACTACACTACACTACACTACCTACACTACACTACACTACCTACACTACACTACCTTCACTACCTACACTACACTACACTACACTACACTACCTACACTACACTACCTACACTACACTACCTACACTACACTACCTACACTACCTACACTACACTACCTACACTACCTACACTACACTACCTACACTACACTACAACACACTACCTACACTACACTACTTACACTACCTACACTACACTACACTACCTACACTACCTACACTACACTACCTACACTACACTACACTACCTACACTACCTACACTACACTACCTACACTACACTACCTACACTACCTACACTACACTACACTACACTACCTACACTACACTACACTACACTACACTACCTTCACTACCTACACTACACTACACTACCTACACTACACTACCTACACTACCTACACTACACTACCTACACTACCTACACTACACTACCTACACTACACTACACTACCTACACTACACTACAACACACTACCTACACTACACTACACTACCTACACTACACTACACTACCTACACTACACTACAACACACTACCTACACTACCTACACTACCTACACTACACGACACTACACTACACTACCTACACTACCTACACTACACTACACTACCTACACTACACTACCTACACTACACTACACTACACTACCTACACTACACTACACTACCTACACTACACTACCTACACTACACTACCTACACTACACTACCTACACTACACTACACTACACTACACTACACTACACTACACTACACTACCTACACTACCTACACTACACTACCTACACTACACTACACTACACTACACTACCTACACTACACTACACTACCTACACTACACTACAACACACTACCTACACTACACTACACTACCTACACTACACTACACTACCTACACTACCTACACTACCTACACTACCTACACTACACTACACTACACTACACTACCTGCACTACCTACACTACACTACACTACCTACACTACACTACCTACACTACACTACCTACACTACACTACCTACACTACACTACCTACACTACACTACACTACACTACACTACCTACACTACACTACACTACACTACACTACCTACACTACACTACCTACACTACACTACACTACACTACACTACACTACACTACCTACACTACACTACACTACACTACACTACACTACACTACACTACCTACACTACCTACACTACACTACCTACACTACACTACCTACACTACACTACACTACCTACACTACCTACACTACCTACACTACACTACCTACACTACACTACCTACACTACACTACCTACACTACACTACCTACACTACACTACACTACACTACACTACACTACACTACACTACCTACACTACACTACCTACACTACACTACACTACCTACACTACACTACACTACACTACCTACACTACCTACACTACACTACCTACACTACACTACACTACACTACACTACACTACCTACACTACCTACACTACCTACACTACACTACCTACACTACACTACACTACCTACACTACCTACACTACCTACACTACACTACACTACCTACACTACACTACACTACCTACACTACACTACCTACACTACACTACCTACACTACACTACCTACACTACACTACACTACACTACACTACCTACACTACACTACCTACACTACCTACACTACACTACCTTCACTACCTACACTACACTACCTTCACTACCTACACTACACAACACTACACTACACTACACTACACTACACTACCTACACTGCACTACACTACACTACCTACACTACCTACACTACACTACACTACCTACACTACACTACACTACACTACACTACCTTCACTACCTACACTACGCTACCTACACTACACTACACTACACTACACTACCTTCACTACTTACACTACACTACCTACACTACACTACCTACACTACCTACACTACACTACACTACACTACAACACACTACCTACACTACACTACCTACACTACACTACCCTACCTACACTACCTACACTACCCTACCTACACTACCTACACTACACTACCTACACTACACTACAACACACTACCTACACTACATTACAACACACTACCTACACTACACTACACTACACTACCTACACTACCTACACTACACTACACTACAACACACTACCTACACTACACTACAACACACTACCTACACTACACTACAACACACTACCTACACTACCTACACTACACTACTTACACTACCTACACTACACTACTTACACTACACTACACTACCTACACTACGCTACCTACACTACACTACCTACACTACACTACACTACCTACACTACCTACACTACCTACACTACCTACACTACCTACACTACACTACCTACACTACCTACACTACACTACCTTCACTACCTTCACTACCTACACTACACTACACTACACTACACTACCTACACTACCTTCACTACCTTCACTACCTACACTACACTACCTACACTACACTACCTACACTACACTACCTACACTACACTACCTACACTACACTACCTATACTACACTACCTACACTACACTACACTACACTACAACACACTACCTACACTACACTACCTACACTACACTACCCTACTACACTACCTACACTACATTACCTACACTACACTACAACACACTACCTACACAACACTACAACACACTACCTACACTACACTACCTACACTACCTACACTACACTACACTACAACACACTACCTACACTAGACTACACTACACTACCTACACTACACTACCTACACTACACTACCTACACTACACTACCTACACTACACTACCTACACTACCTACACTACACTACACTACACTACACTACACTACACTACACTACACTACACTACACTACACTACCTACACTACACTACACTACACTACACTACACTACACTACACTACCTACACTACCTACACTACTTACACTACACTACCTACACTACACTACCTACACTACACTACCTACACTACCTACACTACTTACACTACACTACCTACACTACACTACCTACACTACACTACCTACACTACACTACCTACACTACACTACCTACACTACACTACCTACACTACCTACACTACACTACACTCACTACCTACACTACACTACACTACACTACACTACACTACACTACCTACACTACCTTCACTACTTACACTACACTACCTACACTACACTACCTACACTACACTACCTACACTACACTACACTACCTACACTACACTACACTACACTACCTACACTACCTACACTACACTACCTACACTACCTACACTACACTACACTACACTACGCTACACTACACTACACTACACTACACTACACTACCTACACTACACTACCTACACTACCTACACTACCTACACTACCTACACTACACTACCTACACTACATACCTACACTACACTACCTACACTACCTACACTACCTACACTACACTACCTACACTACACTACCTACACTACACTACCTACACTACACTACACTACACTACACTACACTACCTACACTACACTACACTACACTACACTACACTACACTACACTACACTACACTACACTACACTACACTACCTACACTACACTACACTACCTACACTACACTACCTACACTACCTACACTACTACACTACACTACCTACACTACACTACCTACACTACACTACCTACACTACACTACCTACACTACCTCACTACACTACACTACACTACCTACACTACACTACACTACACTACACTACCTACACTACACTACACTACACTACACTACACTACACTACCTACACTACACTACACTACACTACACTACACTACACTACACTACACTACACTACCTACACTACACTACACTACACTACACTACACTACCTACACTACTTACACTACACTACCTACACTACACTACTACACTACACTACCTACACTACCTACACTACTTACACTACACTACCTACACTACACTACCTACACTACACTACACTACCTACACTACACTACCTACACTACACTACCTACACTACACTACACTACACTACCTACACTACACTACACTACACTACCTACCTACCTACACTACACTACACTACACTACACTACACTACCTACACTACCTCACTACTCTACACTACACTACCTACACTACCTACACACTACACTACCTACACTACACTACACTACCTACACTACACTACACTACACTACCTACACTACCTACACTACACTACCTACACTACACTACCTACACTACACTACACTACCTACACTACACTACACTACACTACACTACACTACAACACTACCACTACACTACACTACACTAACTACACACACTACCTACACTACACTACCTACACTACACTACCTACACTACACTACACACACTACACTACACTACACTACCTACACTACACTACACTACACTACACTACACTACACTACACTACCTACACTACCTACACTACACTACCTACACTACACTACACTACACTACACTACCTACACTACACTACCTACACTACCTACACTACACTACACTACCTACACTACACTACACTACTACACTACACTACCTACACTACACTACCTACACTACACTACACTACACTACCTACACTACACTACACTACACTACACTACCTACACTACCTCACTACTACACTACACTACCCTACACTACACTACCTACACTACACTACAACACCTACCTACATTACACTACACTACACTACCTACACTACACACACTACACTACCTACACTACACTACACACACTACCTACACTACCTACACTACACTACAACACACTACCTACACTACACTACCTACACTACCTACACTACACTACAACACACTACCTACCTACACTACACACACTACCTACACTACACTACAACACACTACCTACACTACACTACCACACTACCTACACTACCTACACTACACTACACACTACCTACACTACACTACCTACACTACCTACACTACCTACACTACACTACACTACCTACACTACACTACCTACACTACTACACTACCTACACTACACTACCTACACTACCTACACTACACTACCTACACTACACTACCTACCTACACTACCTACACTACACTACCTACCTACACTACACTACACTACACTACCTACACTACACTACACTACCTACACTACACTACACTACACACTACCTACACTACCTACACTACACTACCTACACTACACTACACTACCACTACCTACTACACTACACTACCTACACTACACTACCTACACTACCTACACTACACTACACTACCTACACTACACTACACTACACTACTCACTACCTACACTACACTACACTACCACTACCTACACTACACTACACTACACTACACTACCTACACTACACTACACTACACTACCTACACTACCTACACTACACTACACTACACTACACTACCTCACTACCTACACTACACTACACTACACTACACTACCTACACTACACTACCTACACTACACTACCTACACTACACTACCCTACACTACCTACACTACACTACCTACACTACCTACACTACACTACCTACACTACACTACAACACACTACCTACACTACACTACTACACTACCTACACTACCTACACTACACTACACTACCTACACTACCACTACACTACCTACACTACCTACACTACCTACCTACCTACACTACACTACCTACACTACCACCTACACTACCTACACTACACTACACTACCTACCTACACTACACTACACTACACTACCTACACCTACACTACACCTACACTACCTACACTACACTACCTACACTACCTACCTACACTACACACCTACACTACCTACACTCACTACACTACACTACACTACCTACACTACACTACACACACTACCTACACTACACTACACTACCTACACTACACTACACTACCTACACTACACTACACTACCTACACTACACTACACACACTACCTACACTACCTACACTACCTACACTACACTACACTACCTACACTACCTACACTACCTACACTACACTACACTACCTACACTACACTACCTACACTACACTACACTACACTACCTACACTACACTACACTACTACACTACACTACACTACACTACCTACACTACACTACCTACACTACACTACCTACACTACACACACTACACTACACTACACTACACTACACTACACTACCTACACTACCTACACTACCTACACTACACTACCTACACTACACTACACTACACTACACTACCTACACTACACTACACTACCTACACTACACTACACTACCTACACTACACTACACTACCTACTACACTACACTACCTACACTACCTACACTACACTACACTACACTACACTACCTCACTACCTACACTACACCTACACTACACTACCTACACTACAACTACCTACACTACACTACACTACCTACACTACACTACCTACACTACACTACCTACACTACACTACACTACCTACACTACCTACACTACACTACACACTACTACCTACACTACCTACCTACACCTACCTACACTACACTACCTACACTACACTACCTACACTACACTACACTACTCACTACACTACACTACACTACACTACACTACCTACACTACACTACCTACACTACACTACCTACACTACACTACACTACCTACACTACCTACACTACCTACACTACACTACACTCTACACTACCTACACTACACTACCACTACACTACCTACACTACACTACCTACACTACACTACCTACACTACACTACACTACACTACACTACACTACCACCTACACTACACAACCTACACTACACTACACTACCTACACTACACTACACTACCTACACTACCTACACTACACTACCTACACTACCTACACTACACTACCTACCTACACTACACTACACTACCCTACACTACCTACACTACCTACACTACCTACACTACACTACTACACTACACTACACTACCTACACTACCTACACTACCTACACTACACTACACTACCTACACTACCTACACTACACTACACTACCTACCTACACTACCTACACTACACTACCTACACTACACTACACTACACTACACTACACTACCTACACTACACTACACTACCTACACTACACTACACTACACTACACTACACTACACTACACTACCTACACTACACTACACTACACTACCTACACTACCTACACTACCTACCTACACTACCTACCTACACTACCTACACTACACTACACTACACTACACTACACTACCTACACTACCACACTACCTACACTACACTACCTACACTACACTACACTACCTACACTACCTACACTACCTACTACTACACTACACTACCTACACTACCTACACTACTACACTACCTACACTACACTACCTACACTACACTACCTACACTACACTACCTACCTACCCCTACACTACCTACACTACACTACCTACACTACACTACACTACACTACCTTCACTACCTACACTACACAACACTACACTACACTACACTACACTACACTACCTACGCACTACACTACACTACACTACCTACACTACCTACACTACACTACACTACACTACCTACACTACACTACACTACACTACACTACCTTCACTACCTACACTACGCTACCTACACTACACTACACTACACTACACTACCTTCACTACTTACACTACACTACCTACACTACACTACCTACACTACCTACACTACACTACACTACACTACAACACACTACCTACACTACACTACCTACACTACACTACCCTACCTACACTACCTACACTACCCTACCTACACTACCTACACTACACTACCTACACTACACTATAACACACTACCTACACTACACTACAACACACTACCTACACTACACTACACTACACTACAACTACACTACCTACACTACACTACAACTACACTACCTACACTACATTACCTACACTACACTACAACACACTACCTACACTACCTACACTACACTACTTACACTACCTACACTACACTACTACACTACACTACACTACACTACCTACACTACGCTACCTACACTACACTACCTACACTACACTACCTACACTACCTACACTACCTACACTACCTACACTACACTACCTACACTACCTACACTACACTACCTTCACTACCTTCACTACCTACACTACACTACCTACACTACACTACAAACTCACTACCTACACTACCTACACTACACTACTTACACTACCTACACTACACTACTTACACTACACTACACTACCTACACTACGACTACCCTACACTACACTACCTACTACCTACACTACACTACCCTACCTACACTACCTACACTACATCCTACACTACACTACAACACACTACCTACACTACACTACACTACACTACCTACACTACACTACCTACACTACCTACACCTACACTACACTACACTACACTACCTACCACGACACTACCTACCTACCTACTACACTACACTACCTATACACTACACTACACTACCTACACTACCTAACTACACTACCTACACTACACTACTACACACACTACCTACACTACTACTACACTTACACTACTACACTACACTACACTACACTACACTACCTACACTACTACTACAACACTACACTACACTACACTACACTACCACTACACTAACTACACTACACTACTACACTACACTACACTACACTACACTACACTACCTACACTACCTACACTACTTACACTACACTACCTACACTACACTACCTACACTACACTACCTACACTACTACTACACCTCACTACACTACCTACACTACACTACCTACACTACACTACACTACACTACACTACACTACACTACCTACACTAACACTACACTACCTACACTACACTACCTCACTACCTACCTACACTACACTACAACCTACTACACTACCTACACTACCTACACTACACTACCTACACTACACTACCTACACTACCTACACTACACTACCTACCTACACTACACTACCTACACTACACTACCTTCACTACCTACACTACACTACACTACCTACACTACACTACACTACCTACACTACCTACCTACACTACACTACACTACACTACCTACACTACCTACACTACACTACACTACCTACACTACACTACCTCACTACCTACACTACACTACACTACACTACTACCTACACTACACTACCTACACTAACTACCTACACTACACTACCTACACTACCTACACTACACTACCTACACTACTACACTACACTACCTACACTACACTACAACACACTACCTACACTACACTACTTACACTACCTACACTACCTACACTACACTACACTACCTACACTACCTACACTACACTACCTACACTACACTACACTACCTACACTACCTACACTACACTACCTACACTACACTACCTACACTACCTACACTACACTACCTACACAACCTACACTACACTACACTACACTACACTACCTACACTACCTACACTACACTACACTACCTACACTACACTACCTACACTACCTACACTACACTACCTACACTACCCTACACTACACTACCTACACTACACTACACTACCTACACTACACTACAACACACTACCTACACTACACTACACTACCTACACTACCACTACACTACCTACACTACACTACACTACCTACACTACACTACAACACACTACCTACACTACCTACACTACCTACACTACACTACACTACACTACACTACCTACACTACCTACACTACACTACACTACCTACACTACACTACCTACACTACACTACACTACACTACCTACACTACACTACACTACCTACACTACACTACCTACACTACACTACCTACACTACACTACCTACACTACACTACACTACACTACACTACACTACACTACACTACACTACACTACACTACCTACACTACACTACACTACACTACCTACACTACACTACACTACACTACACTACCTACACTACACTACACTACCTACACTACACTACACTACACTACCTACACTACACTACACTACCTACACTACACTACACTACCTACACTACACTACACTACCTACACTACACTACACTACACTACACTACCTACACTACCTACACTACACTACACTACCTACACTACACACTACCTACACCTACACTACCTACACTACACTACCTACACTACACTACCTACCTACACTACACTACCTACACTACACTACACTACACTACACTACCTACACTACACTACACTACACTACACTACCTACACTACACTACCTACACTACAACTACACTACACTACCTACACTACCTACACTACACTACCTACACTACACTACACTACACTACCTACACTACCTACACTACACTACCTACACTACACTACACTACACACCTACACTACCTACACTACCTACACTACCTACACTACACTACACTACCTACACTACCTACACTACACTACCTACACTACACTACCTACACTACACTACCTACACTACACTACACTACACTACACTACACTACACTACACTACACTACACTACACTACACTACCTACACTACACTACCTACACTACACTACACTACCTACACTACACTACACTACCTACACTACCTACACTACACTACCTACACTACCTACACTACACTACCTACACTACACTACACTACACTACACTACACTACCTACACTACCTACACTACACTACCTACACTACACTACACTACCTACACTACCTACACTACCTACACTACACTACCTACCTACACTACCTACACTACACTACACTACCTACACTACACTACCTACACTACACTACCTACACTACACCTACACTACACTACACTACACTACACTACCTACACTACACTACACTACACTACACTACACTACCTACACTACACTACACTACCTACACTACCTACCTACACTACCTACACTACCTACACTACACTACCTACACTACACTACACTACACTACACTACCTACACTACCTACACTACCTACTACCTACACTACACTACACTACCTACACTACCTACACTACCTACACTACACTACACTACCTACACTACCTACACTACACTACACTACCTACACTACACTACCTACACTACACTACTACACTACACTACTACACTACACTACCTTCACTACCTACACTACACAACACTACACTACACTACACTACACTACACTACACTACACTACACTACCTACACTACCACTACACTACACTACCTACACTACCTACACTACACTACCTACACTACACTACACTACACCTTCACTACCTACACTACCTACCTACACTACACTACACTACACTACACTACCTTCACTACTTACACTACACTACCTACACTACACTACCTACACACCTACACTACACTACACTACACTACAACACACTACCTACACTACACTACCTACACTACACTACCCTACCTACACTACCTACACTACCCTACCTACACTACCTACACTACACTACCTACACTACACTACAACACACTACCTACACTACACTACAACACACTACCTACACTACACTACACTACACTACCTACACTACCTACACTACAACACACTACCTACACTACACTACACACTACCTACACTACACTACCTACACTACACTACAACACACTACCTACACTACCTACACTACACTACTACACTACCTACACTACACTACACTACACTACACTACACTACCTACACTACGCTACCTACACTACACTACCTACACTACACTACACTACCTACACTACCTACACTACACTACCTACACTACCACTACACTACCTCACTACCTACACTACACTACCTACACTACACTACAACACACTACCTACACTACCTACACTACACTACTTACACTACCTATACTACACTACTTACACTACACTACACTACCTACACTACGCTACCTACACTACACTACCTTCACTACACTACCCTACACCTACCTACACTACATTACCTACACTACACTACAACACACTACCTACACTACACTACAACCTACACTCCCTACACTACACTACCTACACTACCTACACTACACTACACTACAACACACTACCTACACTAGACTACAACACACTACCTACACTACACTACCTACAGTACACTACCTACACTACACTACCTACACTACACTACCTACACTACACTACCTACACTACCTACACTACACTACACTACACTACACTACACTACACTACACTACACTACACTACCTACACTACACTACACTACACTACACTACACTACACTACCTACACTACCTACACTACTTACACTACACTACCTACACTACACTACCTACACTACACTACCTACACTACCTACACTACTTACACTACACTACCTACACTACACTACCTACACTACACTACCTACACTACACTACCTACACTACCTACACTACACTACACTACACTACCTACACTACACTACACTACACTACACTACCACTACCTACACTACCTCACTACTACACTACATACACTACTACCTACACTACCTACACTACACTACCTACACTACACTACCTACACTACACTACTACCTACACTACACTACACTACACTACCTACACTACACTACCTACACTACACTACCTACACTACACTACACTACACTACACTACACTACACTACACTACACTACACTACACTACACTACAACTACACTACACTACCTACACTACCACTACCTACACTACACTACCTACACTACACTACCTACACTACACTACCTACACTACACTACCTACACTACACTACCTACACTACACTACACCTACACTACACTACACTACACTACACTACACACCTACACTACACTACCTACACTACACTACCTACCACCTACACTACACTACACTACACTACACTACACTACACTACCTACACTACACTACACTACACTACACTACCTACACTACACTACACTACCTACTACACTACCTACACTACCTACACTACTACACTACACTACCTACACTACACTACCTACACTACACTACCTACACTACACTACCTACACTACACTACACTACACTACTACACTACACTACACTACACTACACTACACTACACTACCTACACTACTACTACACTACACTACCTACACTACACTACCTACACTACACTACCTACACTACACTACCTACACTACACTACCTACACTACACTACCTACACTACACTACACTACCTACACTACCTACACTACACTACACTACACTACACTACACTACACTACACTACCTACACTACCTACACTACACTACCTACACTACACCTACACTACACTACCTACACTACACTACCTACACTACACTACACTACACTACCTACACTACACTACACTACACTACCTACACTACACTACACTACACTACACTACCTACACTACTACCTACACTACACTACCTACACTACACTACACTACACTACACTACCTACACTACACTACCTACACTACACTACCTACACTACACTACACTACCTACACTACACTACCTACACTACACTACCTACAACTACCTACACTACACTACACTACACTACACTACACTACACTACCTACACTACACTACACTACACTACCTACACTACCTACACTACACTACACTACCTACACTACACTACCTACACTACACTACCTACACTACACTACCTACACTACCTACACTACACTACACTACACTACCTACACTACACTACCTACACTACACTACTACTACACTACACTACACTACACTACCTACACTACACTACCTACCTACACTACCTACACTACACTACCTACTACACTACACTACACTACCTACACTACACTACACTACTACACTACCTACACTACACTACACTACACTACCTACACTACACTACCTACACTACACTACACTACACTAACACTACACTACACTACCTACACTACACTACCTACACTACCTACACTACACTACCTACACTACCTACACTACACTACCTACACTACACTACACTACCTACACTACACTACCTACACTACACTACACTACACTACACTACCTACACTACACTACCACTACACTACCTACACTACACTCTACACTACACTACCTACACTACACTACCTACACTACACTACCTACACTACACTACCTACACTACCTACACTACACTACACTACACTACACTACACTACACTACACTACACTACACTACCTACTACACTACCTACACTACACTACACTACCTACACTACACTACACTACACTACACTACACTACACTACACTACACTACCTACACTACACTACACTACCTACACTACACTACCTACACTACCTACACTTCACTACCTACACTACACTACCTACACTACACTACCTACACTACACTACCTACACTACACTACACTACCTACACTACCTACACTACACTACACTACACTACACTACCTACACTACACTACCTACACTACCTACACTACACTACACTACACTACACTACACTACCTACACTACACTACACTACACTACCTACACTACCTACACTACACTACCTACACTACACTACCTACACTACACTACCTACACTACACTACCTACACTACCTACACTACTACACTACTACTACACTACACTACCTACACTACACTACCTACACTACACTACCTACACTACCTACACTACACTACCTACACTACACTACCTACACTACACTACACTACCTACACTACACTACACTACACTACCTACACTACACTACACTACACTACACTACACTACCTACACTACCTACACTACACTACCTACACTACACTACACTACTACACTACCTACACTACACTACCTACACTACACTACCTACACTACCTACACTACACTAAACTACCTACACTACACTACACTACACTACACTACCTTCACTACCTACACTACACTACACTACCTACACTACACTACACTACCTACACTACACTACTCCTACACTACACTACACTACCTACCTACACTACCTACACTACACTACACTACTACACTACACTACCTTCACTACCTACACTACACTACACTACACT
>NC_133125.1:69206463-69208963 GCF_048418815.1 Hemitrygon akajei
GTGTGAAGAAGCCCCCCCAATGTTCCCTTTAAACTTTTACTCCTTCATCCTTAACCCATGACCTCTGGTTTTTTTCTCCCGTGGCCTCAGTGGAAAAAGCCTGCTTGCATTCACCCTATCGACACCCATCATAATTTTATACACCTCTATCAAATCACCCCTCATTCTTCTACGGTCCAGGGAATAAAGTCCTAACCTATTCAACCTTTCTCTGTAACTCAGTTTCTCAAGTCCCGGCAACATCCTTGTAAACCTTCTCTGCACTCTTTCAACCTTATTAATATCCTTCCTGTAATTAGGTGACCAAAACTGCATACAATACTCCAAATTCGGTCTCACCAATGTCTTATACAACCTCACCATTACATTCCAACTCTTACAATACTTTGATTTATAAAGGCCAATGTACCAAAAGCTCTCTTTACGACCCTATCTACTTGTGACGCCACTTTTAGGGAATTATGTATCTGTACTCCCAGATCCCTCTGTTCTACTGCACTCCTCAGTGTCCTACCATTTACCTTGTATGTTCTACCTTGGTTTGACCTTTTGAAGTGCAAAACCTAACACTTGTCTGCATTAAACTCCATCTGCCATTTTTCTGCCCATTCCTCCAACTGGTTCAAATCCCTCTGCAAGCTTTGAAAACCTTCCTCACTGTCCACTACACCTCCAATCTTTGTATCATCAGCAAACTTACTGATCCAATTTGCCACATTATCATCGAGATCATTGATATAGATAACAAATAACAATGGACCCAGCACTGATCCCTGTGGCACACCACTAGTCACAGGCCTCCATTCAGAATAGCAATCCTCCACTACCACTCTCTGGCTTCTTCTATTGAGCCAATGTCTAATCCAATTTACTACCTCTCCATGTATACCTAGCAACTGAATCTTCCTAACTAACCTCCCAAGCAGGACCTTGTCAAAGGCCTTACTGAAGTGCATGTGGACAACATCCACTGCCTTCCCTTCATCCACTTTCCTGGTAACTTCCTCGAAAAACTCTAATAAATTGGTTAAACATGACCTACCTCGCACAAAGCCATGTTGACTTTTTCTAATAAGTCCCTGTCTATCCAAATACTTGTAGATCCTATCTCTTAGTATTCCTTCCAATAATTTACCTACTACCGATGTCAAACTTACCGGCCTATAATTTCCCAGCTTACTTTTTGAGCCTTTTTTAAACAACGGAGCTACATGAGCTATCCTCTAATCCTCCGGCACCTCACCCGCAGATACCGACATTTTAAATATATCTACCAGGGCCCCTGCAATTTCAACACTAGTCTCCTTCAAGGTCTGAGGGAATACTCTGTCAGGTCCTGTGGATTTATCTACTCTGATTTGCCTTAAAACAACAAGCACCTCCTCCTCTTCAATCTGTATAAGTTCCATGACCTCCCTGCTTGTTTGCCTTGTTTCCATAGACTCCATTCCAGTTTCCTTAGTAAATACAGATGCAAAAAAAACCATTTACTATCTCTCCCATTTCTTTTGTTTCCATACATAGCCGACCACTCTGATCTTCAAGAGGACCAATTTTATCCCTTACTATCCTTTTGCTCTTAACATACCAGTAGAAGCTCTTAGGATTATCCTTCACCCTGACTGCCAAAGCAACCTCATGTCTTCTTTTAGCCCTCCTGATTTCTTTCTTAAGTATTTTCTTACTCTTTTTGTACTCCTCAAGCATCTTATTTCCTCCCTGTTGCCTATACATGTTATACATCTCTCTCTTCTTTTATCAGAGTTCCAATATCCCTGAGAACCAAGGTTCCTTATTCTTATTCATTTTGCCTTTAACCCTGACAGGAACATACAAACTCTGCACTCTCAAAATTTCTCCTTTGAAGGCCTCCCACTTACCAATCACATCCTTGCCAGAGAACAACCTGCCCCAATCTACGCTTTTTAGATTCTTTCTCATTTCTTCAAATTTGGCCTTTTTCCAGTTTAGAACTTCAACTCAAAGACCAGATCTATCTTTATCCATGATCAAGTTGAAACTAATGAAGTTATGATCACTGGAACCAAAGTGTTCCCCTACACACACTTCCGTCACCTGCCCTAACTCATTTCCTAATAGGAGATCTAATATTGCATCCTCCCTAGTTGGTACATCTATATATTGATTTAGAAAACTTTCCTGAACACATTTCTCAAACTCTAACCCATCTAGACCTTTAGCAGTATGGGAGTCCCAATCAATGTGTGGAAAATTAAAATCCCCTACAATCACAACTTTCTGTCTCCTGCAGTTGTCTGTTATCTCTCTGCAGATTTGCTCCTCCAATTTTCGCTGACTATTGGGTGGTCTATAATACAACCCTATTAACGTGGTCATTTCCTCTCGTGATATTACTGTTTACTATTCTTGTGTTAAAATGCGCTTGTGGAATTATGGTGGGAAGTTCCAGTTCATTTATTGTTACATTTTAGCTTGGGTTATATCGTTATTTGCTTGTGTATTTGTGGGTCACCCTAAC